>NC_054492.1:45601106-45740284 GCF_017639515.1 Carcharodon carcharias
CAATAGCAATCAACGAACAAAGTCCATCTTTAGACCATCTCAAATATTTGTAAGTGGATTTCAGGCTCCTTGTACATTGTGCACTATTGAATTAAATAGTAATTGATTCACTAGAGGCTTAGAAGGTTTCCTGCATCCAGCGATGCATGAGGCAGATGAAGCACACGCTTACGTCAGTTTCCATAGCTCGCTTGTCCTAGAACGGATCGCTAACCTGAAGCCAGAGGCTATAACAGGGACATCAGTCCGCATGGCAAATCAGGAGATTCTCCTGAGCTTACCGCCTGGGGCGTGTTGGAATGATTTGCAGCTTGATTAGTTAACCTGTTTAGCCACGTTAAGACTACACTTCCATGACCAAGTCCCGGAATGTGCCATGAAACTGGAGCTTCTGGCTCAGAGGTAGGGGCGCTACCCATTGCATCACAAGACCTCCTTATTCATTATAGGAGAATTTTAATTTGCAGGGACTATGCGTGAGAAAAATATCCTTGGTAATGGTAATTAGGACCATTAGAGAGAGGCAATTGGCTATATATATCTTGAGGTGCACCACTTCACAAGCCTGGAGCAAGGCGAGGAGGCAGGCTTCGAACTGAAAAATATCTTTACATTCTGAAATGTTACAATGCTGTCAAACAGACATAGTTGCTGCTGCCTCTTGACTTTGTGAGCAAATTAAGAGTTTTTCACCTAGAAAAATTAAGTTCTAATTGAAATACACACAGAATGAGGGAAAAATCTAGAGTCTTTTTGGACCATAATTGCTCCAATCTCTCAACATCAATTCAGTGCCCTCTAATTCCCATCCACCACACGGATCTGCTTAAAATCTGAGGGAAATTGCTGGAATCTATCATTAAGGAGGTTAGAAAATCTCAATGCAATCAAGCAGAGTCAACATGGTTTTGTGAAATCATGTTTGACTAATTTATTGGAGTTCTTTGAAGAAGCAACAAGGAACATGGATTAAGGGGAACCTGCAGATGTGCTGTACTTAAGATTTCCAGAAGGCATTTGACAAGGTGCCACATCAAAAGGTTACTGTGCAAACTAAGAGCTCATGGTTCAGGGGTAACATATTAGCATGGGTAGAGAATTGGTCAACTAACAGGAAACAGAGAGTAGGCCTAAATGGGTCATTCTCGGTTTGGCAAGATGTGACACGTGGAGTGCCACAGGGATCAGTGCTGGGGCCTCAACCATTTACAATTTATAATAATGACTTGGGTGAAGGGACCAAGTGTATTGTTGCTAAATTTGCTGATGACATCAAGAAAGTAAGTTATCAAGAGGACAAAGGGAGTCTACACAGGGACATAGATAGGTTAAGTGAGTGGGCAAAAATTTGGCAGATGGAGTATAATGTTGGAAAATGTGAACTTGTCCACTTTGACAGGAAGAATAGAAAAACAGCATGTTATTTAAATGAAGAGAGATTGCAGAATTCTGAGGTAGACAGGGATCTGGGTGTCCTGGTACATGAACCAGCAAAAGTTAGTTTGCAGGTATAGCAAGTGATTAGAAAGGCAAATTGAATGTTGTTGATTATTGCAAGGGGAATGTAGGGATATTTTGCCACTGTAGTTCAGGGTGTAGATGAGATCATATCTTGAGTACTATGTACAGTTTTGGTTTCCTTGTTTAAGAAAGGATACAAATGTGTTAGAAGCAGTTCAGAGAAGGTTCCTGGGATTGAGGGGGGGATTTTTATGAGGAAAGGTAGGACAGGCTGGGCCTGTATCCATTGGAGTTTAGAAGAATGAGGTGTGATCTTATTGAAACAAGATCCTGAAGGGACTTGGTGGGATGGATGCTGAAAGGGTGTTTCCCCATGTGGGAAAGACTAGAACTAGGAGGCACAGTTTAAGAATATGGGATCTCCCATTTAAGACAGATGAGAAGAAATATTTTCTCTCAAGAGGGTTGTGAATCTTTGGAACTCTCTTCCCCATACAATGGTGGATAGATTCTTCACTAACAAGGGAGTTAAAGGTTATCAGGGGTAGTCAGAATATGGAGTTGAGGCCACATTCAGATCAGCCATGATCTTACTGAATGGCGAAGCAAGCTCGAGGGGCCAAATGGCCTACTCCTGCTCTTAATTCATATGTTCGTATGGTTCAATGAAGAGTGCAGGAGGGCATGCCAGGAGCAGCACCAGGCATACCTAAAAATGAGGTGTCAACCTGGTGAAGCTACAACACAGGACAAGCATGTATGCCAAACAGCAGAAGCAGCAAGCGACAGACAAGAACTAAGAAATCCCACAATCAACAGATCAGATCTAAACTCCGCAGTCCTGCCGCATCCAGTCTTGAATGGTGAAGAATAATTAAACAACTAATTGGAGGATAAAGTAAAATACTGCACATACTGGAAATCCAGAACAAAAACAGAAAATGCTGGAAAAACTCAGCAGGTCTAGCAGCATCTGTGAGGAGGTGAGTCCACAAATATTCCCATTTTCAATGATGGAGGAGCCCAGCACATCAGTGCAAAAGATAAGGCTGAAGCATTTGCAACAATCTTTGGCCAGAAGTGTTGAGTGGATGATCCATCTCTCCACCCTCATGATGTTCCCAGCATCACAGATGCCAGTCATCAGCCAATTCGATTCATTCCAAATGATATCAAGAAACAGCTGAAGGCACTGGATACTACAAAGGCTACAGGCCCTGCCAATATTCTAGCAATGGTACTGAAGACATGTGCTCTAGAACTAGCCATGCCTCTAGCCATGCTGTTCCAGTACAACTATTATATTGGTATCTACCTGGCAATGTGGAAAATTGCCCAGATATGTCCTGTCCACAAAAAGCAGGACAAATCCAAACCAGCCAATTACTACTCAATCAGCCTACTCCTGACCATCAGGAAAGCGATGAAAAGGCTAACTGACAGTGCTATCAAGTGGCACTTGCTTAGCAAGAACCTGCTCATTGACACTCAGTTTGGATTCCACCAGAGCCACTCAGCTCCTGACCTCATTACAGCCTCAAACATGGACAAACAACTGAACTCAAGAGGTAAGGTGAGAACGACTGCGACGTAAAGGCAGCATTTGACCGAATGTGACATAAAGGAGCCCCAACAAAACTAAGCAACTGAATGGGAATCAGGGGAAAACATTCCACTGGTTGGAGTCATACCTAGTGCAAAAGATGATGGTTGTTATTGTTGCAGGTCAATTATCTCAGTCCCGGGGCATTGCTCCAGGAGTTCCTCAAGATAGTGTCCTAGGCCCAATCAACTTCAGCTGCTTCATCATTGACCTTCCCTCCACTTTAAGGTCAGAAGTGGGGATGTTCACAGATGATTGCACAATGTTTAGAACTATTCATGACTCCTCAGATACTGAAGCAAACTGTGGACATATGCAACAAGATCTGGGGCAACATTTATGCTTCGGCAGCATGTGACATTCGTGCCACACAAGTGGCGAGCAGCAACCATCTCCAACACGAGAAAATCTAACCATTTCCCCTTGACATTCAATAGCATTACTATCGCTGAATTCCCCACTATCAACATCCTGGGGGTTACCATTGACCAGAAACTGAACTGGACCAGCCATATAAATACTGTGGTTACAAGAGCAGGTCAGGGGCTAGGAATTCTTCTTTGAGTAACTCATCTCCTGACTCTCCAAAGCCTGTCCATTATCTACAAGGCACAAGTCAAGATGTGATGGAATATTCTCCAAATGCTTGGATGTGTGCAGCTCCAACAACACTCAAGAGCTTGACACCATCTAGGGCAAAGCAGCCTGTTTGATTGGCCATCACTTTTAACATTCACTCCCTCCACCACCGATGCAGTGGCAGTAATGTGCATCATCTACAAGATGCACTACAGCAACTCACCAATGTTCCTTAGACAGCATCTTCCAAACCCACAACCTCTACCATCTAGAATGACAAGGACAGCAGATGCATGGGAACAATAACAGCTCCAAGTTCCCCTCCAAGCCACACATACCAACCTGACATGGAACTACAATGCCGTCCCTTCACTGTCCCATGGTCACAATTTAGGAGCCCCCTTCCTAACATCACTGTGGGATGTGCCTACACCACGCAGATTTCTGCTGTTTAAGAAAGTGGCTCATCACCACTTTCTCAAGGGCAATTAGGGATGGGCAATAAATGCTGGCCTAGCCAGCAACACCCACATCCTGTGAAAGAAAAAAAAACAGATTATACTGGGGAGATTGGATCAAGGCAAGCAAGTTGCCTTACTGAAAACCAGTGAAACATAATACCACAAACAGTGCCATCAGTTTTGGCTTGAGGTATTATTTTAACCAGGAATTTTCCCCACATTTATATCATTTCTTAACAAAAAAACACCATCTCCGCAGACAGAAATCCTCAGCAATTGTTGCATTTGTACCATAAGCAGCTTTATAGATCTCAGGGTGAGGGATTTAGCTGCTTGATCACAATGTTTTTTTTCTCTAAAAAGAAAGTAAGAGCATCTGCCTTAGATAAAAATAATGAAAAATAAACATGAATGCTGGAGGTCTAGAATCAAACAGAAAATGATTGGATTACATGGATCAGCCAGCCACTGAAGGAGAAAGAAAGGTTAATAATTCGATGGGATCTTTCATCAGCCTTCCTGAGGCAGAGATTAAACTGAGGCTTCCTTTCAGATGCTGCTATCCATCAGCCAGGTGTCACGTCCTGCCATTGCTTACTCAAATGGGTGAACATCAGCACCTTGATAATAGACATATCAAATCTTCCCGAAACTGCTCTGAAGATGCCACTTGGAATCCTTAGGGTAGGATGCATCCAGCTGTACGGGGAACTGTATAGAATCCTATTAGAACTACTTGTGTTCTCCTAATGAATTCCAAATTAAGATGCACACCTGAAATATTTATTTTCAAACCAATACTTAGAACGAATCAAAGGAAACAAACTGAAGGTGCAAAATTGAGAATGCATAGAAAGCAGGGGTGCAGCAGTAACAGGGATAATGGATTGAGCCAGGGAAAACAGTTAACTGTAGATAGGAAGAAAATACAGCAGGGGCAGGACCGAAAAGAAAAGAGATTAGCAGAGAAAAGGGGCAAGCAAAAAGAACCAAGAGTAAAACTACATAAAAGAGTAAAACTGAATTATCTAACTGACCAGCAAAACAGGCTTGAGGGGCAGAATGACCTTCTTCTTTTCCTATGTAAATTATCAAAGCAAAGTGCCGGGGGAATGCAGAGCAACAGTAAGGTGTAAAAGACTGCCAGAGAACTGGGAAGATGAAAACCATACTATATACAGAGGACAAGCCAGGCATCTGGTTTACATCTCATTTGAAAGATGGTGCCTTTAATAGTACATTGCTCCCTCAGTAGTATATTGAAGTGACTCTAGATTAAGTGCTTCTTTAAGTACTGTTTGTCTCATTTTAGCACCACTATCTGCTGCTTACTTCCCTTAATGTAGTAAAATGTTTCAAGATGCTTCACAGGAGCACAGTCAATCAAAAATTATGTTTTCATTCATTCATGACATGTGGCTAGGCCAGCATTTATTGCCCATCCCTAACTGCCCCTGAGAAGGTGATAGTGAGCTGCCTTCTTGAATTGTTGTAGTCCATGTGGTGTAGGTACACCTAGTGCTGTTAGGGAGGCAATTCCAGGATTTTGACCTGATGACAGTGAAGGAAGGGCGATGTATTTTGAAGTCAGAAGTCAGCTCGGCAGGGACCTTCCAGGTGGTGGTGTTCCCAAGTGTCTGCTGCCTTTGTCCTTCTAGATAGTGGTGTTCCCAGGTTTGGAGTGTGCTGTCTAAGAAGGCTTGGTGAGTTCCTGCAGTGGATCTTGGAGATGGTACACACTGCTGCCACTGTGTGTCAGTGGTGGAGGCAGTGAATGTTTGTAGATGGGGTGCCAATCATGCAGGCTGCTTTGTCCTGGATGGTGTTAAGCTTCTTGAGTGTTGTTGGAGCTGCACTCATCCAGGTAAGTGGACAGTATTCCAGCGCACTCCTGTCTTGTGCCTTGTAGATGGTGGACAGGCTTTGGGGAGTCAGGTGGTGAGCTACTCACTGCAGGATTCCTAGTCCCTGACCTGCTCGGCTAACCACAGTATTTATATGGCTAGTCCAGTTTAGTTTCTGGTCAATTGACACCAAGCCAAAGAATGAGACATTAGGACAGGTGACCAAAAGCTAAAAGGTCCAAGAGGTGGGTTCAGGAAATGTCCTAAAGGAAGAAAGAGGGATAGAGAAGGAATCCCAGAGCTTAGGCCCTAGATGGCTGAAGACACTACACCAATGGTAGGGTGAAAGAAGCGGGGAATGCATAAGGGCTAGAATTGTATGGCAGGCGGAAGATACATAGATGGGAAATACAAGAACACGGGAGGATTTGAACATATGACATTCCTCCAAATAAGTTTAATACACTTCAACAAAGTTTTACGCTATCCATCACGGAGCTGCTTTAAGTTTACCGATCAACTCAATGATGAAAGGTAGGTTTCACGAAGTACATGGCATTTCCGACAATGAAGGGTCTCCTGGAAACAACAGCCATTTCCCTCTGAAGCATTTCAATTTCGAAGAATTTTTTTTTTTTAGTCACAACAGATAAAGCTATCAAAAAGACTTGCATGTCAATAACTAGTTTAGCTTCAAATCGTTTTATAACCACATCTAATTTAATTTAGCAGCACGTTCACTCTTGTCAAGAATGAAAAACAGGGGAAACTGAAAATCAATCTGACAAACGGTCCACGATTTTCCTTTTACAGAAACTAATGAAGCAACTACACATTCCAGAATTTTGAGCTTTAACTTCTGTTATTTACAAAGCCTACACTGAAATTAATCTTTGATTCAGTATTTCCATTCATCAAGGTGGCAAGTGGGATGTTGCTCCACACAAATTATTAATTAGGCCCAAGATGGGGAAACATGAACCAGAATGATAGAAATTTAGACTATATGATAGAGAGTAATAAAACATTTGTATATTGTATCAAGTTGGCTAACCAGATGTCTCAAAGCAATAGGATGAGTTATGAAACAGTGCATCAGTGGAATAAACAATGACTCATAGCTCATGCTCTTTAATACGCATGTTTATACGACACATCAGGTAGATGAATAAAACAAATTGGATGTAAGTATTAATTTCAAATGAAGCTGACGTAGTTTAACCTTGCTACCTTGAAAGACTAAAAAATAATTCTGTAATAAAGTGTGAAATAATTAAAAGTTACACAGTCCATCAAGCTCCTTTCTGCCACAAATGGTGCATGATTTTTCCATATCCACAATTATCAAGTGGAACTTATCTCCAGTTCCCAAGTTCAGCGAAAATCCCGCACACATTATTCAGCTCGGGCCAGTAGAATTTTAGTAGCTAACTGTTATGGCAGACGGATGGTATATGCCAAACTGCCTAAATTCCAGAGGGAAACTTGAAGCAGCTGCCACAACTATTTGCAATTTGTACTTATTTCAAGATGCGGGCTTTGACTTCAGTAGAAAGCCCACCGAGTCTTATAGGCTTCTTACAAAATTAAATTAAACCCTTATTAATAGAAGTGTTTTTAAACACATACATAGATCTACAAATTGTGACTACGATAACTTCTAAATCCCCTAATTAATCTAACTCCCAATTACACCTCCATTAAGGCAACAGTAAAACACATGTATTTTAAAAGACCCAGACAAAGTAACATGATAACCTGGACAGCCAAATTCAAAGTGAGTTTTCTTAACTTCAGTTTCTTTAGACAGCAGCTTGAGGCTTAGATGTTGGAGGCTTTTCACACTCGTTAGATCTTAGAATTCCTTCTTTCCTACACACAATCTCATCTCCTTTATACAGATTTCCCCCTTGAATGCAAATTCCCATTGTTTAACTATCTCTTTGGATTTAACCTCTAATAATAACAAAACTATCATAGTATCAATTTTATCAGTAATCTTTGGGAAAAATAAACACTGTTTCTTAACTTCTCCTGGCTAGGTGAAACATTTCACCTCCTCTTATGAATTCAAGCTAGTCTGGTTTATATAAAAATGCAAATGTTCCCTTTATACCCCACATTCTAAAATTTCACCCATGTTTACCTGCTTAGCATTTCAAACCTAGCTATTCTTCTGATACATTAAAACCTTCAGACCAACTGTCTTTAATTCAGTTAAGTCCCATACATACAAACCCCACTGTTACTCTACTTTCCAAAACTTCCAATATCATGAAAATTATTATATCTTCCTGACACTAACTCATCCAGAGCCCTAACAATAAAATTCCTGCTTATGTGAAGAATGTTAACTCTTCCAAAAAGTGGCACTAAAAGTGGCAAAAGAACAAATTTATATTGCCTTTTTCTAACCAAGGAGAAAGGTAACTTAGTTGATTTGGAAGGGAAACAACAGGATGCTACAGAAGCAAGCCGTGACATTATTCACATTGCTACCAGCGCTATTGCTGAGCAGCTGTGCAAACTTGAGGTAATCAAACCTCACAGGCAACACAAAAAGCACTTGAGGATGCTCAAGAAGCTGAGAGAGTAAATTGTAAGAGCTCTGACACAACTCTTCCAGAGATCATTGAATAATGGGAGCTGGAGAAAGGCAAATGTTTCACCTATTATTAAAAAACTGACAGTGAGAGCAATCCAAGAAACTACAGCCCAGAGGACATTCATATTGAGTAAAGTTACTGAAAACAAGTTTATAGATTTGTTAAACAGGATTTCTCTTCAAATCAACACGGCTTTCTAAAAGAAAATCTTTGACAAATTTATTCGAGTTTTTTGAGGATATAAGTAGTAAGGTAGATAAAGGGGAACCAGTAGATGCAGTATACCTGGATTTCCAAAGGACATTTGACAAGGTGCCACACAAAAGGTTATTGGCAAGATAAGGGCTCATGGAGTTGGGGTTAATATAAAAGCAAAGATATAGGTTTGGTTAATGGATAGAAAACAAAGTGTGGGCATAAATGGGGCTTTGTCAAGTTAGTAGGGAGTGAATAGTGGATTGCTGCAAGGGTCAGTGCTGGGGCCTCAGCTATTGACAACTTATATTAATGACTTACATAAAGAGACAGAGTAATATATTTAAGATTGCTGGTGATTCTGAGCTAGGTGGAAAGGTAAACTTTGGGGAGGACACAGAGAGGCTGCAAAGAGATATACACAGGTTAGGACAACAAGATGTCAGATGAAGTATAACATGGTGGAAGGTGAAGTTCTTCATTTTGGTCATAAAGGTATAAAAGCAGAATAATTTTTTTTACAAGGTGAGAAACTTGTAAGTGTCGATGTTCTAAGAGACTTGGGTGTGCTTGTACAAAGAATGCAGAAAGTTAACATGCAGGTGCAGCAAGCAATTATGAAGGCAGACAACATGTTGGCCTTTATTACAAGGGGACTGGCATTCAAGAATAAAGAAGTCTTGCTACAGTTGCGCAGGGCTTTGGTAAGACCGCATCTGGGGTAGTGTGTGTAGTTTTGGCCTCCACATTTAAGAAAGGATATATATGCATTGAAAGTGGCACAGCAAAGGTTCACTAAATTGGTCCCTTGGAGAGAGGATTGTCCTATGATGAGATGCTGAGTAAATTGAGCCTAAACTCTCTAGGGTTTAAAACAATGACAGGCGACCTACATTGAAACCTACAAAATTCTGAAGGGGTTTGATGGAGTGGACGCTGAGAGATTGTTTCCACTGGTCGGGGAATCCAAAACATGGAGGGCACAGTTTCAGGATAAGAGGCCAATCATTTAGGACTCAGATGAGGAAAAATTACTTCACTCAAAAGGGTTGTGAATCTTTGGAATTCTCCACCCCAGAGGATTGTGGATGCACATCAGTGAATACATTTAATGTTAGGATAGACAGGTTTTCGGTCTCTTGGGAAATAAGGGATATGGGGATTGGGTGGGAAATTGGAGTTAAAGCCCAAGATCAGCCATGATGGTTTTGAATAACGGAGCAGGCTTGATGGGCCATGTGGTGTACTCCTGCTCCTATTCCATGCATTTGAACAGAAATAAAATCAGAAAAGATAGCCAAAAGGGGCTCATGAAAGGGAAATCTTGGCCAGTTTATTTTACTGGCTATCTTTGAGGATGTGACAAAGGATGCGAACACCAAGAAAGTGAACCAGCTTAACAATGGTTCTTATGCTCAGAGGCCACAAAATAAATTTTGAAAGGCTGTCCTCCCAGTAGGGAGCAAGCACAGATCAGATAAATCAACTTGCCAGATTTGTGATACTTCCAATTTGCCGATTATTAAATTAATTGGGAAGCCACAAGTTTGATTTAATGATCTCCATGGGAATGGTGCCATGTAGATTTTATCCTTGTGTGCTTGCAAAAGCAAACATCCACAGGTTCTATAACCATTCACCTACATTAAGCTGATTTAATTAAAGTCCAAATGCAGTCTTTGCATTTGATGAACAGGCAACGTTTCTGAAAACTATTCCATTTCTTCCCCCCACAAAGTAGAGAAAATAAATCTAAACAAATATGAAAAGTTTCAGTTGGCCAACTGAGCGATGAGCTCAGAAGAAAATCTATGCAATATTTTTTTTAAAACTGCAAATTTTAGAAAAGACCAAACATTTCAGACTTCAACAAGAGCTTAAGACAAACTTCCCTTTTTTTTGGGCAATCAGGCAGTTCAGATTGGTTTTCATAAAAAAAATTATGTCAGCAGCCAACCATCAGAAGAATATAAACAAATTATGAATAAAACTGCTTTCCATCTGGATAAAGTTTAAAAACTACCATCTTTTCTGCAACTCCATGCTTGAAATCTCTCCAATCAGCTTTCATCTATGCACAGCACCAAGCAGCTTTCACCAAAATTAGAAATGACTCACTTGATGAGTGTGACCACTGTCTCCTCATATCTCTGCAACCTCCCTGACACTACATGACCACAAGAGCATTCTCTGATGCCTTCCTCAGTTGACCAGTCCAGTAAGACTGAACTCACCCACTCCAACCCTTACTTATATGAATATATCGTTAACTTTTCCAACAATGGCTCATTTTCCCACAACTGCATTGTTTCTTTCAAGAGTTCCCAATGACCGAAAGTTGCCTCCCACCACACCTCCCAACAATCTGCTGACCCTTGGCAGCATCATTTGTAGACATGGAGTCAGATTATACATGTATGCAGATGATACCCAGCTTTACTTCTCTACCACCTCTGTCAACCCTTCCATTGTCTATGTATTTATTGAATCTTTGGATTATACAACACGACAGGAGGTAATTCAGCCCATTACATCTGTGCCAACTCTTTGCAAGAGCAATCAAATGAATCCTACTTTCTTGCCCTTTCCCAAGTCCTGTAGTTATTTGATATACTATTGTGGATGAGTCACAGTTTCCTCCAGCTAAACAATGGGAAGGCCAAAATAATTGTGCTCAGCTTCTCCCTTCCTGATATACTTTGTACCCTTGCTATAAATTCCACCCCTCCCTTCCACTGTCTCAGTTTGAAACTACATAATTCTATATGCCCGCAGGCTAAGCTCTGATCCAATATCCCTTCCATCCAAAGACCGTCTGCTTCCACCCATCTCCTGCCTCTGACCCCACCTCACCCATTTGTGGCTGAAACTCTCATTCACATCTTTGTGTCTGGCTGCCTTCTTGTTTTCTGCCTTCTATAGCCTTTTCCTCTTCCAAAATTCTGTTGCCTGTATCCCATCCCAGATCAGGTCTCCAATCCACCCATCACTGTGGACCTACATAGGGTCCAGGTCTCCCGGTGCATCAAATTCAAAATTCTCTTTCTTACGCTTACACAATTTCATGGCCTCACCCCAGAGTACCTCAAATCTCCTCCTCGCCCCAAAGGATTCTCCGCTCTAGTGGCTAATGCCTTTGGTGCATCATCATCTCCCTTCATTCTGAAACCGGCAGCCATGGCTTCAGTCACCTAAACTTCACCCCCTGGAAGTCCATCTCTGAACCAGTCCACCTCCATCCCTCATTTAAGACCCTCCTTAAAACTTCTCTCTTTGGTCACATTTCTATTTCCTTCTTTGGTTAAGCATTTGTAGTGCCTTTGAATTTATTCCATGTTAAAAGACACGATATAAATGTAAGTTATTGTTTTAAAAAAAAGGGTATTGCTACTATTTGGAACATCCAATCCACGGGAGTCAAACATTTGTAAGCTTTTCTTTGTGAAGTCTGCTTTGTGTCATTTATACTCTACTGGGAGGTAGAGTACCAAGTGTTGTAGTGATTAAGACAGCTTTACCATCTATTGCTCAAGGAAGAGATTCTGGAATGCCTGATGCATTTCTCAGTGATGTAGAAAGTGGCGGCTTAATATTACTGTGGGAGTGCCATTTACATCAAAGCAGGAAAGTAAATAGGAGCGCTAAGGTCATAAAATGCCATAGCAGCCACTCCAGCCCTCTCATTAATAATGTTTCTGCTCCCTTTCCTTGCAACATAACTGCAGACTTCATAACTGCAGAAAGTGGTAGAGTAACAGAATATTTAATGCTTTATGTACATGTTGCAGAAATGCATTTGCTCTGACCCAAAATAAAAGTGCCTCTCGAGGTTGGTAATTTTCACGCTCATAACCTAGACTGAAACAAAAAGAAATCTTTCTGCAAAATTTACAATCACGGCAACAGGACAAACTTTGCTGGTTCCAAACACCGGATGGGTCCACCAATGAATCCAATTTGGGGTTTTACAACTAAAAATGCCACAAAGGCAACATACTCAGGGTGAAAATTTGTGCTTTATTTAGATAGGAATTTAAAAATGACTGCCTTAACCAAAGCAGAAAATAATTCAGAGAAAATAAACACAACTCATTCGGGGGCTAGTTCAACATTTCAGCACAACAGGGTTTGAAACTAATGAAAAGCACATGTTTCTTTGCTCCACTTCAAAGCTGCAAATTCTCTCCTTAGAGATGCTGCACATGGACATTAATGACACAATGATATTATTTTGCAAATATGAAGTGGGACTTCAAAGTCAATACCAAGCACATTGCACAGCAAAGGTTACAGAAGTGGTAATGAAGCACAGTATGTAATACACAAGGTGAAAATTGATGAAAGCTAGAAAACAGAGTAGGTAGGCTATGAAATGAATATATGCCAGCACAAAAGAATATCAAATGAACCAAGGACAAAGGACATAAAAGAGATCTGAAACAAAATAGCCACTAGTTATGTTATTATTGTGATGCAGTATCTGGAATGTAATTTTAAAAAATCTTGTCCAGTGTCTTTTAATAATGCTCCCCTTAATGTTTCTATTTTTATTGCTTTCCTAGCTCCATAGTCAGCTGGTCTGAATCACAACACAGTGCCTCTTCTCCATGGCCATATGCTATTGATCCCATTTCATTACAGTAGGCACAAGGCAGGTGCCAAAGGTTAGGGGAGAATGATCTAGCCACTGATTTTTTTTTCTTCTGCTTAAGAAAGGGAAAGGCTGAACTATTGGGAGTAACCAATTTCAAATCGAGTTGGTAGTGAAATTCAGAGCCAGATCCTTTGCTGTCAAAAACATCACTTTTCTAATAGAGCTAGCAGGTTGGTCAACCCGAATCTACAAAGGGCTGACTGCTGACAAACTGAAAATATGCATGAATTACACTGTGGAAAGCTGTTGCTCACTACCCCTAGACTCTTTGGTCCAGGTCTTTTACGCTCACTGGTGGGTATACCAAAACTAAAGTTAATTCACAGCAATCACTATATTTTCAGTATGAAAGTATAATACACATTTCGCCCAAAAGATAAAAACTCGAGGCTTGAAACTTCTATTAAGTGAGAAAAAAAAGAACAGGAGAAAGCTCATAATTTCCATAATTAATGATCAAATGTACGGAAATGTACATGTTTGCATTTAGAATGCGAGCTAATTTGTTTGTTTGTAAATATTGACCCAATTCATTAAAGAAGAATTTAATCCACATGGAATTTGCCAGAGGGTCCTTTACATCCTATGGAGTCAAAGTTTAGACATAAGTAATTTCAAATTTGTTTTAAACTGAAACACCAAGCATAGCATTTTATTTGCATTTGTTCCATGAGCCAAAGAGTTAATTAGTTGACTTTGGAAGGTTTTGAGCAGCTTAGGCCCCAACCTACTATTTATCACACAATCTTCTCTCAAACTGAATTGCTTTGACCTCAGCCCCGCACAGCAAAAAGCAAAATGAAACAACTGGCTTCCTACCAAGCAATGGAGAGTCTTAACTTCAGCTTGAATGATAGTACTTTTAGATAGTCGTTCAGTATTAGGAAAAAATAGAATTGTGCAAAACCTGCAAAGCAGTCTGGTCTATAGAAAGATGAATAAATGGGAGGTGATGCAGAATTAACAAACAGTCAAAGGAAACTACTGGCAGTCTTTTTTTGGTCACCTGTGCAAAATGGGAAAAAGATACAAGATGAATTGCTGTTCCAAATCTGGCTGGCGTAACAGGTTAGTGTATTTCCCTTTGAACTCGGCAGCTGTCAGATTAATAGAGGAAAGTTTCTTTAGCTGTTAGCTTTAAGAATCCTACATAAAATTAACCAGTTTAAACCCAAGTCGAGGGCCAAAAACAGATGAGGAAGGCCATTCAGCCTATTTCAGTTAATTCAAATAAATAAAACTGCAGTCACACCAATTCATAAAGGACATGGCCCTGAGAAAGTATTTAATACCTTTAGGTTTCCACTCACACCACATGGATGATTGGTGTGGAAGGTGAAAAAATGCACAATGCTGTAGTGGGCAATATCATCTCAGAGAAAGGCTGACTGAACTACCTGACTCAGGTCCAAAATACTCAATTCCTCAGCACCAATCTCCACAACCTAAAATCTCTCTAAAGATTAATTACACACCTAAACACATTACTTAAATGCAATTTATGCTATATGCATAATTGTGGATGAACCACAAAAATTTAGGAATGAGTCATGCGTAAGTTGCACAATAATAGATGTTGGGGAATGGTCAGTTTTTATCCACTAATAGACAGTTAAACATGCATAGATAAAAACAAAAAAACTGCGGATGCTGGAAATCCAAAACAAACACAGAATTACCTGGAAAAACTCAGCAGGTCTGGCAGCATCGGCGGAGAAGAAAAGAGTTGACGTTTCGAGTCCGAAACGTCAACTCTTTTCTTCTCCGCCGATGCTGCCAGACTTGCTGAGTTAAACATGCATGTGTGTTTGTTTGCAGATCTAAGGTGCTTAAACTCTCCTGCATAATGAGTAAATTGGTTAATTAACTCTTTGGTGTACCTGTCAGATGTAAACTTATTGTCACTTCAAATTAACAGTTGATTTTTTTTTGTAACAGATTGCAATCTAAACAGGTACCTGATTTAGCCAAAGATTTGCAAGTATTAACTTTACTCATTATTGATGACTTCTGAGCTTAATTTGCAGCAAACCATCATTAAATGCCTTTAATATTTCAAAAACATGTTAAAAGGGAACTACAAAATCTGTTAATTTCAGCAACATTCACCTTGCAAAATTTTGGTCCAGAACTAAATTCACAATCATCAGTCCCAGGATTATCTTGGAGCACAATGGACAACGTTAATGAATTTTCTCTAATTAGATCCTACAAAATGGGCATTTACCAAATATTGTATTGCTTATTTTTAATATGGACAAATTGAATTGGGGCTGGTTGTGGGAGAATCTAGAACTAGGGGTCACTGTTTAAAAATAAGGGGTCACTCATTTAAGACAGAGATGAGGAGAAATGTTTTCTCTGAGGAGAGTGAGTCTTTGGAACTCTATTCCTCAAAAGGTGGTGAAAGCAGAGTCTTTGAATATTTTTAAGGCAGAGCTAGACAGATTCTTGATTAACCAAGGGGGTGAAAGGTTATCGGAGTAGGCAGGAATGTGGGGTTGAGGTTACAATCAAATCAGCCATGATCTTATGGAATGGTGGAGCAGGCTCAAGTGGCTGAGTGGCCCATTCCTGTTCCTAATTCACCTGTTTGTATAGTTAGCTCAGTTGGCTGGATGGCTAGCGTGTGGTTCAGAACAATGCCAACAGCGTGGGTTCAATTCCCATTCAGTCTGAGGTAGACTGGGGACCATGCCTCCTCATCCTCATACCCCTGAAAGTGGAAGCAATGGCAAATTACCACTGACAAAAACTGACAAGAAAACGGCTCGGGATGAAGCATCAGCAGACAATGAGCCAGGAACTGCCTTCATGCAGAGCACACATACCATACTATACCAAAAGGCTGATGTGATGCACCATACCATAAATTCAATAACAGTAAATATGTTATCTGGAAGTCCATTTTCTCACATAAACTGTGCTATTATTTAGAATATAATTACCCAACATCATCCTCTTGTATTGTCTTAGCGGCTGCTTGCGTTGACAGTTTAATCTGCAAATCCAGCCTCTGCAAGAAGTCTTTGGCAGACAGTTCCTCAGGGTGAATGGGTCTGTTGTCAGGACCTTCTGGACTCGGAGATGTAGAGCTTTCTTCTTCCGTATTCAGCTGCCTTTCTTCACTTAGAGCGTACGTCTCCCTGGATTCGTTCTCAGGAGATTCCAATGAGTTCAGTCCATTAAATAGTAACCCTTTCTCAGACATGACTGGAATAATAAGGGTTTTCCTTAGGAATATGCAATCACTTGTGAAGAGTTTATTTGTCCTTTTTATTTGCTCCATCTAGAATAAAAATGTTGACAAATGTTATTAACATCTTAACAACATCTGTTTTACATTTTCTACCTGTCCCACATTTTGAAGATCAGAGCCTAAATTACACGCTGGAGTGAATCGAACAGGCATTCCATGCGCATTAAATTGGTACAAAGACAAGGCAACATAATACAGTGTACAAAACAGAGGCCTTTCTCCTCTAGGGCCTAGACTCAAATCCAGAATGATGGGATGAAATATTCTTAATCATTTGGCTACAACATTTCTTGGTATCTGAGTTGGAGCAGTGTCCAGCTCCAAGAGGCGGATATCTATAGTACAAGAATAATTGGTGTGGGAAATGGAAGCCACAGTGCTGCAGCAGAGGGTGCTCTTAAGATGATGATTATACATCACGTTGCTGGGTCTGAAGCATATTGTTGGAGGAGTGGAACGTATCTGACTGTGCTATACCCGACCTACCAGGAAAATTACAAAGCTCAAATCAAAGTCTTCAATCCTCCAACGCCAACATCCTTTGGCTTAATGGTCATTTGATGATCAGCCCTTGCTGCACGTTTATCTTGAGATGTAAAAGAAATAAACTCAAGTTACTCTGTGTAACAGGGTATGTTTGTGATACCACAGGTCACAGACTTTCTAAACAGACAGAAAATGCAGACATTATAGCATAACCTCAAAGTTACGGACCCTTAGTGGTCCATAATTTTCAGTGGATATAACTATAACGTTTTATCAGCTCACTAGCTCTGCTCTAATATACTGTTTTCTATTTTAGTATTTTATGGAATATACTGTCACTGCACAGCTCCACATGAGTGAGCTTGGGTAGAAACCCATCTTTTTATTAAGTTCAGATTTACTGTAGCTAAAAGGCATGTTGCATTACAGAAATGTTCACAGGCACTTCAGAATTTCAATCATTTGAGAGCTCTGGCTACCCCATTAGCCCCAAGATGTTTATTCCTGCAATGGTAATCCCTTTGCCCTATCATCAAATGCAAAATCCTCCAAAGCTCCTTTCAGCAGAAACCTATGCATTCACTTGTCATCGAAGTACAAAACCAACAGCCAGTGGGGTGACTGTTCATCAATGTCAAGAACGTAGTTGTGAATACACAAGCTGAGGGAATTTATATCACTGCATTTTACCCAGATTCAAGTTCATGTCACAGTCACTCTAAAACAAATTACTATGAATAACTACCAATAATTTTTTGTAATATTCATAGTAATATGTTGAAGATATCGCAGTAACGTAAAATGAATGCTGATCACTTGTCAGCCAGAACTCATTTCCCCCTGTGCTAGGCAGCATCAGATACCAGTGATAAAGTTAACAGCCAATTGACATCCAAATAGTTTTTAAAATTTTAATTATTGAAGAACTGTTACGAAAGGTAATTACAATTACTTCAAATGTAGAATATCATTCAATTTACCAGCAGCATATTAATAATTGTTATTCCTTGGACAGAAGGATCATTACATATCCGCAACACTAAGTGCATTGGTTGATGTTCAAAATTTTACATCAAGAGCAATTTAAAAAATGATCAATGGTTAGGCAAGACTATCACAAATCTGTACAGTTATATAGCCATAATCCAATTGATTGGCATAACAAACTTGAGGCACTGAATGGCCTATTCCTGTTCTACACTGTACAAGAACAGCAAATAGTTGACAATTGGATTGCAATTGCATCTCTGGGTGCAGGAGAGAGTTTTGAAATGCTGCGCTCAACCATTATCTTAGGATCTGGATCATCCAAACGTCACCATGAGATTACTGCTTGATATTCTTCTGTGGAGTATATTCCAGGAGAAGGTAGTTGATCTGATATCAAATGACACCATTAAAAGTTACTTGATCAATTGCTTTTAGAGAGGCATTTTGAAGATTGTATATAACTACTTGATTTTTTCCTCTTCCAAGGAGGAATTATTTCATTCAGGGATCAACAGATGGTAGCTGAGAGGGAAGAGGAACCGGTCCATGATAGAACAATTATACATGGACTCTTAAAGAAGCTAGCTTGAAGATATTCAGAGTTTTTGTCCTTGTTCCTATTTAATTCACCATTAGATCAGTCTCAGATTCCTGAAGAGGCCGTGTCACAGGAAGATGTTCCAAAATATTCAGAGTTTTTGTCCTTGTTCCTATTTAATTCACCATTAGATCAGTCTCAGATTCCTGAAGAGGCCGTGTCACAGGAAGATGTTCCAAAATATTCAGAGTTTTTGTCCTTGTTCCTATTTAATTCGCCATTAGATCAGTCTCAGATTCCTGAAGAGGCCGTGTCACAGGAAGATGTTCCAAAATATTCAGAGTTTTTGTCCTTGTTCCTATTTAATTCGCCATTAGATCAGTCTCAGATTCCTGAAGAGGCCGTGTCACAGGAAGATGTTCCAAAATATTCAGAGTTTTTGTCCTTGTTCCTATTTAATTCGCCATTAGATCAGTCTCAGATTCCTGAAGAGGCCGTGTCACAGGAAGATGTTCCAAAATATTCAGAGTTTTTGTCCTTGTTCCTATTTAATTCGCCATTAGATCAGTCTCAGATTCCTGAAGAGGCCGTGTCACAGGAAGATGTTCCAAAATATTCAGAGTTTTTGTCCTTGTTCCTATTTAATTCGCCATTAGATCAGTCTCAGATTCCTGAAGAGGCCGTGTCACAGGAAGATGTTCCAAAATATTCAGAGTTTTTGTCCTTGTTCCTATTTAATTCGCCATTAGATCAGTCTCAGATTCCTGAAGAGGCCGTGTCACAGGAAGATGTTCCAAAATATTCAGAGTTTTTGTCCTTGTTCCTATTTAATTCGCCATTAGATCAGTCTCAGATTCCTGAAGAGGCCGTGTCACAGGAAGATGTTCCAAAATATTCAGAGTTTTTGTCCTTGTTCCTATTTAATTCGCCATTAGATCAGTCTCAGATTCCTGAAGAGGCCGTGTCACAGGAAGATGTTCCAAAATATTCAGAGTTTTTGTCCTTGTTCCTATTTAATTCGCCATTAGATCAGTCTCAGATTCCTGAAGAGGCCGTGTCACAGGAAGATGTTCCAAAATATTCAGAGTTTTTGTCCTTGTTCCTATTTAATTCGCCATTAGATCAGTCTCAGATTCCTGAAGAGGCCGTGTCACAGGAAGATGTTCCAAAATATTCAGAGTTTTTGTCCTTGTTCCTATTTAATTCGCCATTAGATCAGTCTCAGATTCCTGAAGAGGCCGTGTCACAGGAAGATGTTCCAAAATATTCAGAGTTTTTGTCCTTGTTCCTATTTAATTCGCCATTAGATCAGTCTCAGATTCCTGAAGAGGCCGTGTCACAGGAAGATGTTCCAAAATATTCAGAGTTTTTGTCCTTGTTCCTATTTAATTCGCCATTAGATCAGTCTCAGATTCCTGAAGAGGCCGTGTCACAGGAAGATGTTCCAAAATATTCAGAGTTTTTGTCCTTGTTCCTATTTAATTCACCATTAGATCAGTCTCAGATTCCTGAAGAGGCCGTGTCACAGGAAGATGTTCCAAAATATTCAGAGTTTTTGTCCTTGTTCCTATTTAATTCACCATTAGATCAGTCTCAGATTCCTGAAGAGGCCGTGTCACAGGAAGATGTTCCAAAATATTCAGAGTTTTTGTCCTTGTTCCTATTTAATTCACCATTAGATCAGTCTCAGATTCCTGAAGAGGCCGTGTCACAGGAAGATGTTCCAAAATATTCAGAGTTTTTGTCCTTGTTCCTATTTAATTCACCATTAGATCAGTCTCAGATTCCTGAAGAGGCCGTGTCACAGGAAGATGTTCCAAAATATTCAGAGTTTTTGTCCTTGTTCCTATTTAATTCACCATTAGATCAGTCTCAGATTCCTGAAGAGGCCGTGTCACAGGAAGATGTTCCAAAATATTCAGAGTTTTTGTCCTTGTTCCTATTTAATTCACCATTAGATCAGTCTCAGATTCCTGAAGAGGCCGTGTCACAGGAAGATGTTCCAAAATATTCAGAGTTTTTGTCCTTGTTCCTATTTAATTCACCATTAGATCAGTCTCAGATTCCTGAAGAGGCCGTGTCACAGGAAGATGTTCCAAAATATTCAGAGTTTTTGTCCTTGTTCCTATTTAATTCACCATTAGATCAGTCTCAGATTCCTGAAGAGGCCGTGTCACAGGAAGATGTTCCAAAATATTCAGAGTTTTTGTCCTTGTTCCTATTTAATTCACCATTAGATCAGTCTCAGATTCCTGAAGAGGCCGTGTCACAGGAAGATGTTCCAAAATATTCAGAGTTTTTGTCCTTGTTCCTATTTAATTCACCATTAGATCAGTCTCAGATTCCTGAAGAGGCCGTGTCACAGGAAGATGTTCCAAAATATTCAGAGTTTTTGTCCTTGTTCCTATTTAATTCACCATTAGATCAGTCTCAGATTCCTGAAGAGGCCGTGTCACAGGAAGATGTTCCAAAATATTCAGAGTTTTTGTCCTTGTTCCTATTTAATTCACCATTAGATCAGTCTCAGATTCCTGAAGAGGCCGTGTCACAGGAAGATGTTCCAAAATATTCAGAGTTTTTGTCCTTGTTCCTATTTAATTCACCATTAGATCAGTCTCAGATTCCTGAAGAGGCCGTGTCACAGGAAGATGTTCCAAAATATTCAGAGTTTTTGTCCTTGTTCCTATTTAATTCACCATTAGATCAGTCTCAGATTCCTGAAGAGGCCGTGTCACAGGAAGATGTTCCAAAATATTCAGAGTTTTTGTCCTTGTTCCTATTTAATTCACCATTAGATCAGTCTCAGATTCCTGAAGAGGCCGTGTCACAGGAAGATGTTCCAAAATATTCAGAGTTTTTGTCCTTGTTCCTATTTAATTCACCATTAGATCAGTCTCAGATTCCTGAAGAGGCCGTGTCACAGGAAGATGTTCCAAAATATTCAGAGTTTTTGTCCTTGTTCCTATTTAATTCACCATTAGATCAGTCTCAGATTCCTGAAGAGGCCGTGTCACAGGAAGATGTTCCAAAATATTCAGAGTTTTTGTCCTTGTTCCTATTTAATTCACCATTAGATCAGTCTCAGATTCCTGAAGAGGCCGTGTCACAGGAAGATGTTCCAAAATATTCAGAGTTTTTGTCCTTGTTCCTATTTAATTCACCATTAGATCAGTCTCAGATTCCTGAAGAGGCCGTGTCACAGGAAGATGTTCCAAAATATTCAGAGTTTTTGTCCTTGTTCCTATTTAATTCACCATTAGATCAGTCTCAGATTCCTGAAGAGGCCGTGTCACAGGAAGATGTTCCAAAATATTCAGAGTTTTTGTCCTTGTTCCTATTTAATTCACCATTAGATCAGTCTCAGATTCCTGAAGAGGCCGTGTCACAGGAAGATGTTCCAAAATATTCAGAGTTTTTGTCCTTGTTCCTATTTAATTCACCATTAGATCAGTCTCAGATTCCTGAAGAGGCCGTGTCACAGGAAGATGTTCCAAAATATTCAGAGTTTTTGTCCTTGTTCCTATTTAATTCACCATTAGATCAGTCTCAGATTCCTGAAGAGGCCGTGTCACAGGAAGATGTTCCAAAATATTCAGAGTTTTTGTCCTTGTTCCTATTTAATTCACCATTAGATCAGTCTCAGATTCCTGAAGAGGCCGTGTCACAGGAAGATGTTCCAAAATATTCAGAGTTTTTGTCCTTGTTCCTATTTAATTCACCATTAGATCAGTCTCAGATTCCTGAAGAGGCCGTGTCACAGGAAGATGTTCCAAAATATTCAGAGTTTTTGTCCTTGTTCCTATTTAATTCACCATTAGATCAGTCTCAGATTCCTGAAGAGGCCGTGTCACAGGAAGATGTTCCAAAATATTCAGAGTTTTTGTCCTTGTTCCTATTTAATTCACCATTAGATCAGTCTCAGATTCCTGAAGAGGCCGTGTCACAGGAAGATGTTCCAAAATATTCAGAGTTTTTGTCCTTGTTCCTATTTAATTCACCATTAGATCAGTCTCAGATTCCTGAAGAGGCCGTGTCACAGGAAGATGTTCCAAAATATTCAGAGTTTTTGTCCTTGTTCCTATTTAATTCACCATTAGATCAGTCTCAGATTCCTGAAGAGGCCGTGTCACAGGAAGATGTTCCAAAATATTCAGAGTTTTTGTCCTTGTTCCTATTTAATTCACCATTAGATCAGTCTCAGATTCCTGAAGAGGCCGTGTCACAGGAAGATGTTCCAAAATATTCAGAGTTTTTGTCCTTGTTCCTATTTAATTCACCATTAGATCAGTCTCAGATTCCTGAAGAGGCCGTGTCACAGGAAGATGTTCCAAAATATTCAGAGTTTTTGTCCTTGTTCCTATTTAATTCACCATTAGATCAGTCTCAGATTCCTGAAGAGGCCGTGTCACAGGAAGATGTTCCAAAATATTCAGAGTTTTTGTCCTTGTTCCTATTTAATTCACCATTAGATCAGTCTCAGATTCCTGAAGAGGCCGTGTCACAGGAAGATGTTCCAAAATATTCAGAGTTTTTGTCCTTGTTCCTATTTAATTCACCATTAGATCAGTCTCAGATTCCTGAAGAGGCCGTGTCACAGGAAGATGTTCCAAAATATTCAGAGTTTTTGTCCTTGTTCCTATTTAATTCACCATTAGATCAGTCTCAGATTCCTGAAGAGGCCGTGTCACAGGAAGATGTTCCAAAATATTCAGAGTTTTTGTCCTTGTTCCTATTTAATTCACCATTAGATCAGTCTCAGATTCCTGAAGAGGCCGTGTCACAGGAAGATGTTCCAAAATATTCAGAGTTTTTGTCCTTGTTCCTATTTAATTCACCATTAGATCAGTCTCAGATTCCTGAAGAGGCCGTGTCACAGGAAGATGTTCCAAAATATTCAGAGTTTTTGTCCTTGTTCCTATTTAATTCACCATTAGATCAGTCTCAGATTCCTGAAGAGGCCGTGTCACAGGAAGATGTTCCAAAATATTCAGAGTTTTTGTCCTTGTTCCTATTTAATTCACCATTAGATCAGTCTCAGATTCCTGAAGAGGCCGTGTCACAGGAAGATGTTCCAAAATATTCAGAGTTTTTGTCCTTGTTCCTATTTAATTCACCATTAGATCAGTCTCAGATTCCTGAAGAGGCCGTGTCACAGGAAGATGTTCCAAAATATTCAGAGTTTTTGTCCTTGTTCCTATTTAATTCACCATTAGATCAGTCTCAGATTCCTGAAGAGGCCGTGTCACAGGAAGATGTTCCAAAATATTCAGAGTTTTTGTCCTTGTTCCTATTTAATTCACCATTAGATCAGTCTCAGATTCCTGAAGAGGCCGTGTCACAGGAAGATGTTCCAAAATATTCAGAGTTTTTGTCCTTGTTCCTATTTAATTCACCATTAGATCAGTCTCAGATTCCTGAAGAGGCCGTGTCACAGGAAGATGTTCCAAAATATTCAGAGTTTTTGTCCTTGTTCCTATTTAATTCACCATTAGATCAGTCTCAGATTCCTGAAGAGGCCGTGTCACAGGAAGATGTTCCAAAATATTCAGAGTTTTTGTCCTTGTTCCTATTTAATTCACCATTAGATCAGTCTCAGATTCCTGAAGAGGCCGTGTCACAGGAAGATGTTCCAAAATATTCAGAGTTTTTGTCCTTGTTCCTATTTAATTCACCATTAGATCAGTCTCAGATTCCTGAAGAGGCCGTGTCACAGGAAGATGTTCCAAAATATTCAGAGTTTTTGTCCTTGTTCCTATTTAATTCACCATTAGATCAGTCTCAGATTCCTGAAGAGGCCGTGTCACAGGAAGATGTTCCAAAATATTCAGAGTTTTTGTCCTTGTTCCTATTTAATTCACCATTAGATCAGTCTCAGATTCCTGAAGAGGCCGTGTCACAGGAAGATGTTCCAAATATTCAGAGTTTTTGTCCTTGTTCCTATTTAATTCACCATTAGATCAGTCCTCAGATTCCTGAAGAGGCCGTGTCACAGGAAGATGTTCCAAAATATTCAGAGTTTTTGTCCTTGTTCCTATTTAATTCACCATTAGATCAGTCTCAGATTCCTGAAGAGGCCGTGTCACAGGAAGATGTTCCAAAAATATTCAGAGTTTTTGTCCTTGTTCCTATTTAATTCACCATTAGATCAGTCTCAGATTCCTGAAGAGGCCGTGTCACAGGAAGATGTTCCAAAATATTCAGAGTTTTGTCCTTGTTCCTATTTAATTCACCATTAGATCAGTCTCAGATTCCTGAAGAGGCCGTGTCACAGGAAGATGTTCCAAAATATTCAGAGTTTTTGTCCTTGTTCCTATTTAATTCACCATTAGATCAGTCTCAGATTCCTGAAGAGGCCGTGTCACAGGAAGATGTTCCAAAATATTCAGAGTTTTTGTCCTTGTTCCTATTTAATTTCACCATTAGATCAGTCTCAGATTCCTGAAGAGGCCGTGTCACAGGAAGATGTTCCAAAATATTCAGAGTTTTTGTCCTTGTTCCTATTTAATTCACCATTAGATCAGTCTCAGATTCCTGAAGAGGCCGTGTCACAGGAAGATGTTCCAAAATATTCAGAGTTTTTGTCCTTGTTCCTATTTAATTCACCATTAGATCAGTCTCAGATTCCTGAAGAGGCCGTGTCACAGGAAGATGTTCCAAAATATTCAGAGTTTTTGTCCTTGTTCCTATTTAATTCACCATTAGATCAGTCTCAGATTCCTGAAGAGGCCGTGTCACAGGAAGATGTTCCAAAATATTCAGAGTTTTTGTCCTTGTTCCTATTTAATTCACCATTAGATCAGTCTCAGATTCCTGAAGAGGCCGTGTCACAGGAAGATGTTCCAAAATATTCAGAGTTTTTGTCCTTGTTCCTATTTAATTCACCATTAGATCAGTCTCAGATTCCTGAAGAGGCCGTGTCACAGGAAGATGTTCCAAAATATTCAGAGTTTTTGTCCTTGTTCCTATTTAATTCACCATTAGATCAGTCTCAGATTCCTGAAGAGGCCGTGTCACAGGAAGATGTTCCAAAATATTCAGAGTTTTTGTCCTTGTTCCTATTTAATTCACCATTAGATCAGTCTCAGATTCCTGAAGAGGCCGTGTCACAGGAAGATGTTCCAAAATATTCAGAGTTTTTGTCCTTGTTCCTATTTAATTCACCATTAGATCAGTCTCAGATTCCTGAAGAGGCCGTGTCACAGGAAGATGTTCCAAAATATTCAGAGTTTTTGTCCTTGTTCCTATTTAATTCACCATTAGATCAGTCTCAGATTCCTGAAGAGGCCGTGTCACAGGAAGATGTTCCAAAATATTCAGAGTTTTTGTCCTTGTTCCTATTTAATTCACCATTAGATCAGTCTCAGATTCCTGAAGAGGCCGTGTCACAGGAAGATGTTCCAAAATATTCAGAGTTTTTGTCCTTGTTCCTATTTAATTCACCATTAGATCAGTCTCAGATTCCTGAAGAGGCCGTGTCACAGGAAGATGTTCCAAAATATTCAGAGTTTTTGTCCTTGTTCCTATTTAATTCACCATTAGATCAGTCTCAGATTCCTGAAGAGGCCGTGTCACAGGAAGATGTTCCAAAATATTCAGAGTTTTTGTCCTTGTTCCTATTTAATTCACCATTAGATCAGTCTCAGATTCCTGAAGAGGCCGTGTCACAGGAAGATGTTCCAAAATATTCAGAGTTTTTGTCCTTGTTCCTATTTAATTCACCATTAGATCAGTCTCAGATTCCTGAAGAGGCCGTGTCACAGGAAGATGTTCCAAAATATTCAGAGTTTTTGTCCTTGTTCCTATTTAATTCACCATTAGATCAGTCTCAGATTCCTGAAGAGGCCGTGTCACAGGAAGATGTTCCAAAATATTCAGAGTTTTTGTCCTTGTTCCTATTTAATTCACCATTAGATCAGTCTCAGATTCCTGAAGAGGCCGTGTCACAGGAAGATGTTCCAAAATATTCAGAGTTTTTGTCCTTGTTCCTATTTAATTCACCATTAGATCAGTCTCAGATTCCTGAAGAGGCCGTGTCACAGGAAGATGTTCCAAAATATTCAGAGTTTTTGTCCTTGTTCCTATTTAATTCACCATTAGATCAGTCTCAGATTCCTGAAGAGGCCGTGTCACAGGAAGATGTTCCAAAATATTCAGAGTTTTTGTCCTTGTTCCTATTTAATTCACCATTAGATCAGTCTCAGATTCCTGAAGAGGCCGTGTCACAGGAAGATGTTCCAAAATATTCAGAGTTTTTGTCCTTGTTCCTATTTAATTCACCATTAGATCAGTCTCAGATTCCTGAAGAGGCCGTGTCACAGGAAGATGTTCCAAAATATTCAGAGTTTTTGTCCTTGTTCCTATTTAATTCACCATTAGATCAGTCTCAGATTCCTGAAGAGGCCGTGTCACAGGAAGATGTTCCAAAATATTCAGAGTTTTTGTCCTTGTTCCTATTTAATTCACCATTAGATCAGTCTCAGATTCCTGAAGAGGCCGTGTCACTGGAAGATGTTCCAAAATATTCAGAGTTTTTGTCCTTGTTCCTATTTATTCACCATTAGATCAGTCTCAGATTCCTGAAGAGGCCGTGTCACAGGAAGATGTTCCAAAATATTCAGAGTTTTTGTCCTTGTTCCTATTTAATTCACCATTAGATCAGTCTCAGATTCCTGAAGAGGCCGTGTCACAGGAAGATGTTCCAAAATATTCAGAGTTTTTGTCCTTGTTCCTATTTAATTCACCATTAGATCAGTCTCAGATTCCTGAAGAGGCCGTGCCACGGGAAGATGTTCCAAAATATTCAGAGTTTTTGTCCTTGTTCCTATTTAATTCACCATTAGATCAGTCTCAGATTCCTGAAGAGGCCGTGCCACAGGAAGATGTTCCAAAATATTCAGAGTTTTTGTCCTTGTTCCTATTTAATTCACCATTAGATCAGTCTCAGATTCCTGAAGAGGCCGTGTCACAGGAGAAGATGTTCCAAAATATTCAGAGTTTTTGTCCTTGTTCCTATTTAATTCACCATTAGATCAGTCTCAGATTCCTGAAGAGGCCGTGTCACAGGAAGATGTTCCAAAATATTCAGAGTTTTTGTCCTTGTTCCTATTTAATTCACCATTAGATCAGTCTCAGATTCCTGAAGAGGCCGTGTCACAGGAAGATGTTCCAAAATATTCAGAGTTTTTGTCCTTGTTCCTATTTAATTCACCATTAGATCAGTCTCAGATTCCTGAAGAGGCCGTGTCACAGGAAGATGTTCCAAAATATTCAGAGTTTTTGTCCTTGTTCCTATTTAATTCACCATTAGATCAGTCTCAGATTCCTGAAGAGGCCGTGTCACAGGAAGATGTTCCAAAATATTCAGAGTTTTTGTCCTTGTTCCTATTTAATTCACCATTAGATCAGTCTCAGATTCCTGAAGAGGCCGTGTCACAGGAAGATGTTCCAAAATATTCAGAGTTTTTGTCCTTGTTCCTATTTAATTCACCATTAGATCAGTCTCAGATTCCTGAAGAGGCCGTGTCACAGGAAGATGTTCCAAAATATTCAGAGTTTTTGTCCTTGTTCCTATTTAATTCACCATTAGATCAGTCTCAGATTCCTGAAGAGGCCGTGTCACAGGAAGATGTTCCAAAATATTCAGAGTTTTTGTCCTTGTTCCTATTTAATTCACCATTAGATCAGTCTCAGATTCCTGAAGAGGCCGTGTCACAGGAAGATGTTCCAAAATATTCAGAGTTTTTGTCCTTGTTCCTATTTAATTCACCATTAGATCAGTCTCAGATTCCTGAAGAGGCCGTGTCACAGGAAGATGTTCCAAAATATTCAGAGTTTTTGTCCTTGTTCCTATTTAATTCACCATTAGATCAGTCTCAGATTCCTGAAGAGGCCGTGTCACAGGAAGATGTTCCAAAATATTCAGAGTTTTTGTCCTTGTTCCTATTTAATTCACCATTAGATCAGTCTCAGATTCCTGAAGAGGCCGTGTCACAGGAAGATGTTCCAAAATATTCAGAGTTTTTGTCCTTGTTCCTATTTAATTCACCATTAGATCAGTCTCAGATTCCTGAAGAGGCCGTGTCACAGGAAGATGTTCCAAAATATTCAGAGTTTTTGTCCTTGTTCCTATTTAATTCACCATTAGATCAGTCTCAGATTCCTGAAGAGGCCGTGTCACAGGAAGATGTTCCAAAATATTCAGAGTTTTTGTCCTTGTTCCTATTTAATTCACCATTAGATCAGTCTCAGATTCCTGAAGAGGCCGTGTCACAGGAAGATGTTCCAAAATATTCAGAGTTTTTGTCCTTGTTCCTATTTAATTCACCATTAGATCAGTCTCAGATTCCTGAAGAGGCCGTGTCACAGGAAGATGTTCCAAAATATTCAGAGTTTTTGTCCTTGTTCCTATTTAATTCACCATTAGATCAGTCTCAGATTCCTGAAGAGGCCGTGTCACAGGAAGATGTTCCAAAATATTCAGAGTTTTTGTCCTTGTTCCTATTTAATTCACCATTAGATCAGTCTCAGATTCCTGAAGAGGCCGTGTCACAGGAAGATGTTCCAAAATATTCAGAGTTTTTGTCCTTGTTCCTATTTAATTCACCATTAGATCAGTCTCAGATTCCTGAAGAGGCCGTGTCACAGGAAGATGTTCCAAAATATTCAGAGTTTTTGTCCTTGTTCCTATTTAATTCACCATTAGATCAGTCTCAGATTCCTGAAGAGGCCGTGTCACAGGAAGATGTTCCAAAATATTCAGAGTTTTTGTCCTTGTTCCTATTTAATTCACCATTAGATCAGTCTCAGATTCCTGAAGAGGCCGTGTCACAGGAAGATGTTCCAAAATATTCAGAGTTTTTGTCCTTGTTCCTATTTAATTCACCATTAGATCAGTCTCAGATTCCTGAAGAGGCCGTGTCACAGGAAGATGTTCCAAAATATTCAGAGTTTTTGTCCTTGTTCCTATTTAATTCACCATTAGATCAGTCTCAGATTCCTGAAGAGGCCGTGTCACAGGAAGATGTTCCAAAATATTCAGAGTTTTTTGTCCTTGTTCCTATTTAATTCACCATTAGATCAGTCTCAGATTCCTGAAGAGGGCCGTGTCACAGGAAGATGTTCCAAAATATTCAGAGTTTTTGTCCTTGTTCCTATTTAATTCACCATTAGATCAGTCTCAGATTCCTGAAGAGGCCGTGTCACAGGAAGATGTTCCAAAATATTCAGAGTTTTTGTCCTTGTTCCTATTTAATTCACCATTAGATCAGTCTCAGATTCCTGAAGAGGCCGTGTCACAGGAAGATGTTCCAAAATATTCAGAGTTTTTGTCCTTGTTCCTATTTAATTCACCATTAGATCAGTCTCAGATTCCTGAAGAGGCCGTGTCACAGGAAGATGTTCCAAAATATTCAGAGTTTTTGTCCTTGTTCCTATTTAATTCACCATTAGATCAGTCTCAGATTCCTGAAGAGGCCGTGTCACAGGAAGATGTTCCAAAATATTCAGAGTTTTTGTCCTTGTTCCTATTTAATTCACCATTAGATCAGTCTCAGATTCCTGAAGAGGCCGTGTCACAGGAAGATGTTCCAAAATATTCAGAGTTTTTGTCCTTGTTCCTATTTAATTCACCATTAGATCAGTCTCAGATTCCTGAAGAGGCCGTGTCACAGGAAGATGTTCCAAAATATTCAGAGTTTTTGTCCTTGTTCCTATTTAATTCACCATTAGATCAGTCTCAGATTCCTGAAGAGGCCGTGTCACAGGAAGATGTTCCAAAATATTCAGAGTTTTTGTCCTTGTTCCTATTTAATTCACCATTAGATCAGTCTCAGATTCCTGAAGAGGCCGTGTCACAGGAAGATGTTCCAAAATATTCAGAGTTTTTGTCCTTGTTCCTATTTAATTCACCATTAGATCAGTCTCAGATTCCTGAAGAGGCCGTGTCACAGGAAGATGTTCCAAAATATTCAGAGTTTTTGTCCTTGTTCCTATTTAATTCACCATTAGATCAGTCTCAGATTCCTGAAGAGGCCGTGTCACAGGAAGATGTTCCAAAATATTCAGAGTTTTTGTCCTTGTTCCTATTTAATTCACCATTAGATCAGTCTCAGATTCCTGAAGAGGCCGTGTCACAGGAAGATGTTCCAAAATATTCAGAGTTTTTGTCCTTGTTCCTATTTAATTCACCATTAGATCAGTCTCAGATTCCTGAAGAGGCCGTGTCACAGGAAGATGTTCCAAAATATTCAGAGTTTTTGTCCTTGTTCCTATTTAATTCACCATTAGATCAGTCTCAGATTCCTGAAGAGGCCGTGTCACAGGAAGATGTTCCAAAATATTCAGAGTTTTTGTCCTTGTTCCTATTTAATTCACCATTAGATCAGTCTCAGATTCCTGAAGAGGCCGTGTCACAGGAAGATGTTCCAAAATATTCAGAGTTTTTGTCCTTGTTCCTATTTAATTCACCATTAGATCAGTCTCAGATTCCTGAAGAGGCCGTGTCACAGGAAGATGTTCCAAAATATTCAGAGTTTTTGTCCTTGTTCCTATTTAATTCACCATTAGATCAGTCTCAGATTCCTGAAGAGGCCGTGTCACAGGAAGATGTTCCAAATATTTCAGAGTTTTTGTCCTTGTTCCTATTTAATTCACCATTAGATCAGTCTCAGATTCCTGAGAGGCCGTGTTGTCACAGGAAGATGTTCCAAAATATCAGAGTTGTTTGTCCTTGTTCCTATTTAATTCACCATTAGATCAGTCTCAGATTCCTGATGAGGCCGTTGTCACAGAAGATGTTCCAAAATATTCAGAGTTTTTTGTCCTTGTTCCTATTTAATTCACCATTAGATCAGTCTCAGATTCCTGAAGAGGCCGTGTCACAGGAAGATGTTCCAAAATATTCAGAGTTTTTGTCCTTGTTCCTATTTAATTCACCATTAGATCAGTCTCAGATTCCTGAAGAGGCCGTGTCACAGGAAGATGTTCCAAAATATTCAGAGTTTTTGTCCTTGTTCCTATTTAATTCACCATTAGATCAGTCTCAGATTCCTGAAGAGGCCGTTGTCACAGGAAGATGTTCCAAAATATTCAGAGTTTTTGTCCTTGTTCCTATTTAATTCACCATTAGATCAGTCTCAGATTCCTGAAGAGGCCGTGTCACAGGAAGATGTTCCAAAATATTCAGAGTTTTTGTCCTTGTTCCTATTTAATTCACCATTAGATCAGTCTCAGATTCCTGAAGAGGCCGTGTCACAGGAAGATGTTCCAAAATATTCAGAGTTTTTGTCCTTGTTCCTATTTAATTCACCATTAGATCAGTCTCAGATTCCTGAAGAGGCCGTGTCACAGGAAGATGTTCCAAAATATTCAGAGTTTTTGTCCTTGTTCCTATTTAATTCACCATTAGATCAGTCTCAGATTCCTGAAGAGGCCGTGTCACAGGAAGATGTTCCAAAATATTCAGAGTTTTTGTCCTTGTTCCTATTTAATTCACCATTAGATCAGTCTCAGATTCCTGAAGAGGCCGTGTCACAGGAAGATGTTCCAAAATATTCAGAGTTTTTGTCCTTGTTCCTATTTAATTCACCATTAGATCAGTCTCAGATTCCTGAAGAGGCCGTGTCACAGGAAGATGTTCCAAAATATTCAGAGTTTTTGTCCTTGTTCCTATTTAATTCACCATTAGATCAGTCTCAGATTCCTGAAGAGGCCGTGTCACAGGAAGATGTTCCAAAATATTCAGAGTTTTTGTCCTTGTTCCTATTTAATTCACCATTAGATCAGTCTCAGATTCCTGAAGAGGCCGTGTCACAGGAAGATGTTCCAAAATATTCAGAGTTTTTGTCCTTGTTCCTATTTAATTCACCATTAGATCAGTCTCAGATTCCTGAAGAGGCCGTGTCACAGGAAGATGTTCCAAAATATTCAGAGTTTTTGTCCTTGTTCCTATTTAATTCACCATTAGATCAGTCTCAGATTCCTGAAGAGGCCGTGTCACAGGAAGATGTTCCAAAATATTCAGAGTTTTTGTCCTTGTTCCTATTTAATTCACCATTAGATCAGTCTCAGATTCCTGAAGAGGCCGTGTCACAGGAAGATGTTCCAAAATATTCAGAGTTTTTGTCCTTGTTCCTATTTAATTCACCATTAGATCAGTCTCAGATTCCTGAAGAGGCCGTGTCACAGGAAGATGTTCCAAAATATTCAGAGTTTTTGTCCTTGTTCCTATTTAATTCACCATTAGATCAGTCTCAGATTCCTGAAGAGGCCGTGTCACAGGAAGATGTTCCAAAATATTCAGAGTTTTTGTCCTTGTTCCTATTTAATTCACCATTAGATCAGTCTCAGATTCCTGAAGAGGCCGTGTCACAGGAAGATGTTCCAAAATATTCAGAGTTTTTGTCCTTGTTCCTATTTAATTCACCATTAGATCAGTCTCAGATTCCTGAAGAGGCCGTGTCACAGGAAGATGTTCCAAAATATTCAGAGTTTTTGTCCTTGTTCCTATTTAATTCACCATTAGATCAGTCTCAGATTCCTGAAGAGGCCGTGTCACAGGAAGATGTTCCAAAATATTCAGAGTTTTTGTCCTTGTTCCTATTTAATTCACCATTAGATCAGTCTCAGATTCCTGAAGAGGCCGTGTCACAGGAAGATGTTCCAAAATATTCAGAGTTTTTGTCCTTGTTCCTATTTAATTCACCATTAGATCAGTCTCAGATTCCTGAAGAGGCCGTGTCACAGGAAGATGTTCCAAAATATTCAGAGTTTTTGTCCTTGTTCCTATTTAATTCACCATTAGATCAGTCTCAGATTCCTGAAGAGGCCGTGTCACAGGAAGATGTTCCAAAATATTCAGAGTTTTTGTCCTTGTTCCTATTTAATTCACCATTAGATCAGTCTCAGATTCCTGAAGAGGCCGTGTCACAGGAAGATGTTCCAAAATATTCAGAGTTTTTGTCCTTGTTCCTATTTAATTCACCATTAGATCAGTCTCAGATTCCTGAAGAGGCCGTGTCACAGGAAGATGTTCCAAAATATTCAGAGTTTTTGTCCTTGTTCCTATTTAATTCACCATTAGATCAGTCTCAGATTCCTGAAGAGGCCGTGTCACAGGAAGATGTTCCAAAATATTCAGAGTTTTTGTCCTTGTTCCTATTTAATTCACCATTAGATCAGTCTCAGATTCCTGAAGAGGCCGTGTCACAGGAAGATGTTCCAAAATATTCAGAGTTTTTGTCCTTGTTCCTATTTAATTCACCATTAGATCAGTCTCAGATTCCTGAAGAGGCCGTGTCACAGGGAAGATGTTCCAAAATATTCAGAGTTTTTGTCCTTGTTCCTATTTAATTCACCATTAGATCAGTCTCAGATTCCTGAAGAGGCCGTGTCACAGGAAGATGTTCCAAAATATTCAGAGTTTTTGTCCTTGTTTCCTATTTAATTCACCATTAGATCAGTCTCAGATTCCTGAAGAGGCCGTGTCACAGGAAGATGTTCCAAAATATTCAGAGTTTTTGTCCTTGTTCCTATTTAATTCACCATTAGATCAGTCTCAGATTCCTGAAGAGGCCGTGTCACAGGAAGATGTTCCAAAATATTCAGAGTTTTTGTCCTTGTTCCTATTTAATTCACCATTAGATCAGTCTCAGATTCCTGAAGAGGCCGTGTCACAGGAAGATGTTCCAAAATATTCAGAGTTTTTGTCCTTGTTCCTATTTAATTCACCATTAGATCAGTCTCAGATTCCTGAAGAGGCCGTGTCACAGGAAGATGTTCCAAAATATTCAGAGTTTTTGTCCTTGTTCCTATTTAATTCACCATTAGATCAGTCTCAGATTCCTGAAGAGGCCGTGTCACAGGAAGATGTTCCAAAATATTCAGAGTTTTTGTCCTTGTTCCTATTTAATTCACCATTAGATCAGTCTCAGATTCCTGAAGAGGCCGTGTCACAGGAAGATGTTCCAAAATATTCAGAGTTTTTGTCCTTGTTCCTATTTAATTCACCATTAGATCAGTCTCAGATTCCTGAAGAGGCCGTGTCACAGGAAGATGTTCCAAAATATTCAGAGTTTTTGTCCTTGTTCCTATTTAATTCACCATTAGATCAGTCTCAGATTCCTGAAGAGGCCGTGTCACAGGAAGATGTTCCAAAATATTCAGAGTTTTTGTCCTTGTTCCTATTTAATTCACCATTAGATCAGTCTCAGATTCCTGAAGAGGCCGTGTCACAGGAAGATGTTCCAAAATATTCAGAGTTTTTGTCCTTGTTCCTATTTAATTCACCATTAGATCAGTCTCAGATTCCTGAAGAGGCCGTGTCACAGGAAGATGTTCCAAAATATTCAGAGTTTTTGTCCTTGTTCCTATTTAATTCACCATTAGATCAGTCTCAGATTCCTGAAGAGGCCGTGTCACAGGAAGATGTTCCAAAATATTCAGAGTTTTTGTCCTTGTTCCTATTTAATTCACCATTAGATCAGTCTCAGATTCCTGAAGAGGCCGTGTCACAGGAAGATGTTCCAAAATATTCAGAGTTTTTGTCCTTGTTCCTATTTAATTCACCATTAGATCAGTCTCAGATTCCTGAAGAGGCCGTGTCACAGGAAGATGTTCCAAAATATTCAGAGTTTTTGTCCTTGTTCCTATTTAATTCACCATTAGATCAGTCTCAGATTCCTGAAGAGGCCGTGTCACAGGAAGATGTTCCAAAATATTCAGAGTTTTTGTCCTTGTTCCTATTTAATTCACCATTAGATCAGTCTCAGATTCCTGAAGAGGCCGTGTCACAGGAAGATGTTCCAAAATATTCAGAGTTTTTGTCCTTGTTCCTATTTAATTCACCATTAGATCAGTCTCAGATTCCTGAAGAGGCCGTGTCACAGGAAGATGTTCCAAAATATTCAGAGTTTTTGTCCTTGTTCCTATTTAATTCACCATTAGATCAGTCTCAGATTCCTGAAGAGGCCGTGTCACAGGAAGATGTTCCAAAATATTCAGAGTTTTTGTCCTTGTTCCTATTTAATTCACCATTAGATCAGTCTCAGATTCCTGAAGAGGCCGTGTCACAGGAAGATGTTCCAAAATATTCAGAGTTTTTGTCCTTGTTCCTATTTAATTCACCATTAGATCAGTCTCAGATTCCTGAAGAGGCCGTGTCACAGGAAGATGTTCCAAAATATTCAGAGTTTTTGTCCTTGTTCCTATTTAATTCACCATTAGATCAGTCTCAGATTCCTGAAGAGGCCGTGTCACAGGAAGATGTTCCAAAATATTCAGAGTTTTTGTCCTTGTTCCTATTTAATTCACCATTAGATCAGTCTCAGATTCCTGAAGAGGCCGTTGTCACAGGAAGATGTTCCAAAATATTCAGAGTTTTTGTCCTTGTTCCTATTTAATTCACCATTAGATCAGTCTCAGATTCCTGAAGAGGCCGTGTCACAGGAAGATGTTCCAAAATATTCAGAGTTTTTGTCCTTGTTCCTATTTAATTCACCATTAGATCAGTCTCAGATTCCTGAAGAGGCCGTGTCACAGGAAGATGTTCCAAAATATTCAGAGTTTTTGTCCTTGTTCCTATTTAATTCACCATTAGATCAGTCTCAGATTCCTGAAGAGGCCGTGTCACAGGAAGATGTTCCAAAATATTCAGAGTTTTTGTCCTTGTTCCTATTTAATTCACCATTAGATCAGTCTCAGATTCCTGAAGAGGCCGTGTCACAGGAAGATGTTCCAAAATATTCAGAGTTTTTGTCCTTGTTCCTATTTAATTCACCATTAGATCAGTCTCAGATTCCTGAAGAGGCCGTGTCACAGGAAGATGTTCCAAAATATTCAGAGTTTTTGTCCTTGTTCCTATTTAATTCACCATTAGATCAGTCTCAGATTCCTGAAGAGGCCGTGTCACAGGAAGATGTTCCAAAATATTCAGAGTTTTTGTCCTTGTTCCTATTTAATTCACCATTAGATCAGTCTCAGATTCCTGAAGAGGCCGTGTCACAGGAAGATGTTCCAAAATATTCAGAGTTTTTGTCCTTGTTCCTATTTAATTCACCATTAGATCAGTCTCAGATTCCTGAAGAGGCCGTGTCACAGGAAGATGTTCCAAAATATTCAGAGTTTTTGTCCTTGTTCCTATTTAATTCACCATTAGATCAGTCTCAGATTCCTGAAGAGGCCGTGTCACAGGAAGATGTTTCCAAATATTCAGAGTTTTTGTCCTTGTTCCTATTTAATTCACCAGTAGATCAGTCTCAGATTCCTGAAGAGGCCGCTGTCACAGGAAGATGTTCCAAAATATTCAGAGGTTTTGTCCTTGTTCCTATTTAATTCGCCATTAGATCAGTCTCAGATTCCTGAAGAGGCCGTGTCACAGGAAGATGTTCCAAAATATTCAGAGTTTTTGTCCTTGTTCCTATTTAATTCAGCCATTAGATCAGTCTCAGATTCCTGAAGAGGCCGTGTCACAGGAAGATGTTCCAAAATATTCAGAGTTTTTGTCCTTGTTCCTATTTAATTCACCATTAGATCAGTCTCAGATTCCTGAAGAGGCCGTGTCACAGGAAGATGTTCCAAAATATTCAGAGTTTTTGTCCTTTTTCCTATTAATTCACCATTAATCAGTCTCAGATTCCTGAAGAGGCCGTGTCACAGGAAGATGTTCCAAAATATTCAGAGTTTTTGTCCTTGTTCCTATTTAATTCACCATTAGATCAGTCTCAGATTCCTGAAGAGGCCGTGTCACAGGAAGATGTTCCAAAATATTCAGAGTTTTTGTCCTTGTTCCTATTTAATTCACCATTAGATCAGTCTCAGATTCCTGAAGAGGCCGTGTCACAGGAAGATGTTCCAAAATATTCAGAGTTTTTGTCCTTGTTCCTATTTAATTCACCATTAGATCAGTCTCAGATTCCTGAAGAGGCCGTGTCACAGGAAGATGTTCCAAAATATTCAGAGTTTTTGTCCTTGTTCCTATTTAATTCACCATTAGATCAGTCTCAGATTCCTGAAGAGGCCGTGTCACAGGAAGATGTTCCAAAATATTCAGAGTTTTTGTCCTTGTTCCTATTTAATTCACCATTAGATCAGTCTCAGATTCCTGAAGAGGCCGTGTCACAGGAAGATGTTCCAAAATATTCAGAGTTTTTGTCCTTGTTCCTATTTAATTCACCATTAGATCAGTCTCAGATTCCTGAAGAGGCCGTGTCACAGGAAGATGTTCCAAAATATTCAGAGTTTTTGTCCTTGTTCCTATTTAATTCACCATTAGATCAGTCTCAGATTCCTGAAGAGGGCCGTGTCACAGGAAGATGTTCCAAAATATTCAGAGTTTTTGTCCTTGTTCCTATTTAATTCACCATTAGATCAGTCTCAGATTCCTGAAGAGGCCGTGTCACAGGAAGATGTTCCAAAATATTCAGAGTTTTTGTCCTTGTTCCTATTTAATTCACCATTAGATCAGTCTCAGATTCCTGAAGAGGCCGTGTCACAGGAAGATGTTCCAAAATATTCAGAGTTTTTGTCCTTGTTCCTATTTAATTCACCATTAGATCAGTCTCAGATTCCTGAAGAGGCCGTGTCACAGGAAGATGTTCCAAAATATTCAGAGTTTTTGTCCTTGTTCCTATTTAATTCACCATTAGATCAGTCTCAGATTCCTGAAGAGGCCGTGTCACAGGAAGATGTTCCAAAATATTCAGAGTTTTTGTCCTTGTTCCTATTTAATTCACCATTAGATCAGTCTCAGATTCCTGAAGAGGCCGTGTCACAGGAAGATGTTCCAAAATATTCAGAGTTTTTGTCCTTGTTCCTATTTAATTCACCATTAGATCAGTCTCAGATTCCTGAAGAGGCCGTGTCACAGGAAGATGTTCCAAATATCAGAGTTTTTGTCCTTGTTCCTATTTAATTCACCATTAGATCAGTCTCAGATTCCTGAAGAGGCCGTGTCACAGGAAGATGTTCCAAAATATTCAGAGTTTTTGTCCTTGTTCCTATTTAATTCACCATTAGATCAGTCTCAGATTCCTGAAGAGGCCGTGTCACAGGAAGATGTTCCAAAATATTCAGAGTTTTTGTCCTTGTTCCTATTTAATTCACCATTAGATCAGTCTCAGATTCCTGAAGAGGCCGTGTCACAGGAAGATGTTCCAAAATATTCAGAGTTTTTGTCCTTGTTCCTATTTAATTCACCATTAGATCAGTCTCAGATTCCTGAAGAGGCCGTGTCACAGGAAGATGTTCCAAAATATTCAGAGTTTTTGTCCTTGTTCCTATTTAATTCACCATTAGATCAGTCTCAGATTCCTGAAGAGGCCGTGTCACAGGAAGATGTTCCAAAATATTCAGAGTTTTTGTCCTTGTTCCTATTTAATTCACCATTAGATCAGTCTCAGATTCCTGAAGAGGCCGTGTCACAGGAAGATGTTCCAAAATATTCAGAGTTTTTGTCCTTGTTCCTATTTAATTCACCATTAGATCAGTCTCAGATTCCTGAAGAGGCCGTGTCACAGGAAGATGTTCCAAAATATTCAGAGTTTTTGTCCTTGTTCCTATTTAATTCACCATTAGATCAGTCTCAGATTCCTGAAGAGGCCGTGTCACAGGAAGATGTTCCAAAATATTCAGAGTTTTTGTCCTTGTTCCTATTTAATTCACCATTAGATCAGTCTCAGATTCCTGAAGAGGCCGTGTCACAGGAAGATGTTCCAAAATATTCAGAGTTTTTGTCCTTGTTCCTATTTAATTCACCATTAGATCAGTCTCAGATTCCTGAAGAGGCCGTGTCACAGGAAGATGTTCCAAAATATTCAGAGTTTTTGTCCTTGTTCCTATTTAATTCACCATTAGATCAGTCTCAGATTCCTGAAGAGGCCGTGTCACAGGAAGATGTTCCAAAATATTCAGAGTTTTTGTCCTTGTTCCTATTTAATTCACCATTAGATCAGTCTCAGATTCCTGAAGAGGCCGTGTCACAGGAAGATGTTCCAAAATATTCAGAGTTTTTGTCCTTGTTCCTATTTAATTCACCATTAGATCAGTCTCAGATTCCTGAAGAGGCCGTGTCACAGGAAGATGTTCCAAAATATTCAGAGTTTTTGTCCTTGTTCCTATTTAATTCACCATTAGATCAGTCTCAGATTCCTGAAGAGGCCGTGTCACAGGAAGATGTTCCAAAATATTCAGAGTTTTTGTCCTTGTTCCTATTTAATTCACCATTAGATCAGTCTCAGATTCCTGAAGAGGCCGTGTCACAGGAAGATGTTCCAAAATATTCAGAGTTTTTGTCCTTGTTCCTATTTAATTCACCATTAGATCAGTCTCAGATTCCTGAAGAGGCCGTGTCACAGGAAGATGTTCCAAAATATTCAGAGTTTTTGTCCTTGTTCCTATTTAATTCACCATTAGATCAGTCTCAGATTCCTGAAGAGGCCGTGTCACAGGAAGATGTTCCAAAATATTCAGAGTTTTTGTCCTTGTTCCTATTTAATTCACCATTAGATCAGTCTCAGATTCCTGAAGAGGCCGTGTCACAGGAAGATGTTCCAAAATATTCAGAGTTTTTGTCCTTGTTCCTATTTAATTCACCATTAGATCAGTCTCAGATTCCTGAAGAGGCCGTGTCACAGGAAGATGTTCCAAAATATTCAGAGTTTTTGTCCTTGTTCCTATTTAATTCACCATTAGATCAGTCTCAGATTCCTGAAGAGGCCGTGTCACAGGAAGATGTTCCAAAATATTCAGAGTTTTTGTCCTTGTTCCTATTTAATTCACCATTAGATCAGTCTCAGATTCCTGAAGAGGCCGTGTCACAGGAAGATGTTCCAAAATATTCAGAGTTTTTGTCCTTGTTCCTATTTAATTCACCATTAGATCAGTCTCAGATTCCTGAAGAGGCCGTGTCACAGGAAGATGTTCCAAAATATTCAGAGTTTTTGTCCTTGTTCCTATTTAATTCACCATTAGATCAGTCTCAGATTCCTGAAGAGGCCGTGTCACAGGAAGATGTTCCAAAATATTCAGAGTTTTTGTCCTTGTTCCTATTTAATTCACCATTAGATCAGTCTCAGATTCCTGAAGAGGCCGTGTCACAGGGAAGATGTTCCAAAATATTCAGAGTTTTTGTCCTTGTTCCTATTTAATTCACCATTAGATCAGTCTCAGATTCCTGAAGAGGCCGTGTCACAGGAAGATGTTCCAAAATATTCAGAGTTTTTGTCCTTGTTCCTATTTAATTCACCATTAGATCAGTCTCAGATTCCTGAAGAGGCCGTGTCACAGGAAGATGTTCCAAAATATTCAGAGTTTTTGTCCTTGTTCCTATTTAATTCACCATTAGATCAGTCTCAGATTCCTGAAGAGGCCGTGTCACAGGAAGATGTTCCAAAATATTCAGAGTTTTTGTCCTTGTTCCTATTTAATTCACCATTAGATCAGTCTCAGATTCCTGAAGAGGCCGTGTCACAGGAAGATGTTCCAAAATATTCAGAGTTTTTGTCCTTGTTCCTATTTAATTCACCATTAGATCAGTCTCAGATTCCTGAAGAGGCCGTGTCACAGGAAGATGTTCCAAAATATTCAGAGTTTTTGTCCTTGTTCCTATTTAATTCACCATTAGATCAGTCTCAGATTCCTGAAGAGGCCGTGTCACAGGAAGATGTTCCAAAATATTCAGAGTTTTTGTCCCTTGTTCCTATTTAATTCTCCATTAGATCAGTCTCAGATTCCTGAAGAGGCCGTGTCACAGGAAGATGTTCCAAAATATTCAGAGTTTTTGTCCTTGTTCCTATTTAATTCACCATTAGATCAGTCTCAGATTCCTGAAGAGGCCGTGTCACAGGAAGATGTTCCAAAATATTCAGAGTTTTTGTCCTTGTTCCTATTTAATTCACCATTAGATCAGTCTCAGATTCCTGAAGAGGCCGTGTCACAGGAAGATGTTCCAAAATATTCAGAGTTTTTGTCCTTGTTCCTATTTAATTCACCATTAGATCAGTCTCAGATTCCTGAAGAGGCCGTGTCACAGGAAGATGTTCCAAAATATTCAGAGTTTTTGTCCTTGTTCCTATTTAATTCACCATTAGATCAGTCTCAGATTCCTGAAGAGGCCGTGTCACAGGAAGATGTTCCAAAATATTCAGAGTTTTTGTCCTTGTTCCTATTTAATTCACCATTAGATCAGTCTCAGATTCCTGAAGAGGCCGTGTCACAGGAAGATGTTCCAAAATATTCAGAGTTTTTGTCCTTGTTCCTATTTAATTCACCATTAGATCAGTCTCAGATTCCTGAAGAGGCCGTGTCACAGGAAGATGTTCCAAAATATTCAGAGTTTTTGTCCTTGTTCCTATTTAATTCGCCATTAGATCAGTCTCAGATTCCTGAAGAGGCCGTGTCACAGGAAGATGTTCCAAAATATTCAGAGTTTTTGTCCTTGTTCCTATTTAATTCGCCATTAGATCAGTCTCAGATTCCTGAAGAGGCCGTGTCACAGGAAGATGTTCCAAAATATTCAGAGTTTTTGTCCTTGTTCCTATTTAATTCACCATTAGATCAGTCTCAGATTCCTGAAGAGGCCGTGTCACAGGAAGATGTTCCAAAATATTCAGAGTTTTTGTCCTTGTTCCTATTTAATTCACCATTAGATCAGTCTCAGATTCCTGAAGAGGCCGTGTCACAGGAAGATGTTCCAAAATATCAGAGTTTTTGTCCTTGTTCCTATTTAATTCACCATTAGATCAGTCTCAGATTCCTGAAGAGGCCGTGTCACAGGAAGATGTTCCAAAATATTCAGAGTTTTTGTCCTTGTTCCTATTTAATTCACCATTAGATCAGTCTCAGATTCCTGAAGAGGCCGTGTCACAGGAAGATGTTCCAAAATATTCAGAGTTTTTTGTCCTTGTTCCTATTTAATTCACCATTAGATCAGTCTCAGATTCCTGAAGAGGCCGTGTCACAGGAAGATGTTCCAAAATATTCAGAGTTTTTGTCCTTGTTCCTATTTAATTCACCATTAGATCAGTCTCAGATTCCTGAAGAGGCCGTGTCACAGGAAGATGTTCCAAAATATTCAGAGTTTTTGTCCTTGTTCCTATTTAATTCACCATTAGATCAGTCTCAGATTCCTGAAGAGGCCGTGTCACAGGAAGATGTTCCAAAATATTCAGAGTTTTGTCCTTGTTCCTATTTAATTCACCATTAGATCAGTCTCAGATTCCTGAAGAGGCCGTGTCACAGGAAGATGTTCCAAAATATTCAGAGTTTTTGTCCTTGTTCCTATTTAATTCACCATTAGATCAGTCTCAGATTCCTGAAGAGGCCGTGTCACAGGAAGATGTTCCAAAATATTCAGAGTTTTTGTCCTTGTTCCTATTTAATTCTCCATTAGATCAGTCTCAGATTCCTGAAGAGGCCGTGTCACAGAAGATGTTCCAAAATATTCAGAGTTTTTGTCCTTGTTCCTATTTAATTCACCATTAGATCAGTCTCAGATTCCTGAAGAGGCCGTGTCACAGGAAGATGTTCCAAAATATTCAGAGTTTTTGTCCTTGTTCCTATTTAATTCACCATTAGATCAGTCTCAGATTCCTGAAGAGGCCGTGTCACAGGAAGATGTTCCAAAATATTCAGAGTTTTTGTCCTTGTTCCTATTTAATTCGCCATTAGATCAGTCTCAGATTCCTGAAGAGGCCGTGTCACAGGAAGATGTTCCAAAATATTCAGAGTTTTTGTCCTTGTTCCTATTTAATTCGCCATTAGATCAGTCTCAGATTCCTGAAGAGGCCGTGTCACAGGAAGATGTTCCAAAATATTCAGAGTTTTTGTCCTTGTTCCTATTTAATTCACCATTAGATCAGTCTCAGATTCCTGAAGAGGCCGTGTCACAGGAAGATGTTCCAAAATATTCAGAGTTTTTGTCCTTGTTCCTATTTAATTCACCATTAGATCAGTCTCAGATTCCTGAAGAGGCCGTGTCACAGGAAGATGTTCCAAAATATTCAGAGTTTTTGTCCTTGTTCCTATTTAATTCGCCATTAGATCAGTCTCAGATTCCTGAAGAGGCCGTGTCACAGGAAGATGTTCCAAAATATTCAGAGTTTTTGTCCTTGTTCCTATTTAATTCACCATTAGATCAGTCTCAGATTCCTGAAGAGGCCGTGTCACAGGAAGATGTTCCAAAATATTCAGAGTTTTTGTCCTTGTTCCTATTTAATTCACCATTAGATCAGTCTCAGATTCCTGAAGAGGCCGTGTCACAGGAAGATGTTCCAAAATATTCAGAGTTTTTGTCCTTGTTCCTATTTAATTCGCCATTAGATCAGTCTCAGATTCCTGAAGAGGCCGTGTCACAGGAAGATGTTCCAAAATATTCAGAGTTTTTGTCCTTGTTCCTATTTAATTCACCATTAGATCAGTCTCAGATTCCTGAAGAGGCCGTGTCACAGGAAGATGTTCCAAAATATTCAGAGTTTTTGTCCTTGTTCCTATTTAATTCGCCATTAGATCAGTCTCAGATTCCTGAAGAGGCCGTGTCACAGGAAGATGTTCCAAAATATTCAGAGTTTTTGTCCTTGTTCCTATTTAATTCGCCATTAGATCAGTCTCAGATTCCTGAAGAGGGCCGTGTCACAGGAAGATGTTCCAAAATATTCAGAGTTTTTGTCCTTGTTCCTATTTAATTCACCATTAGATCAGTCTCAGATTCCTGAAGAGGCCGTGTCACAGGAAGATGTTCCAAAATATTCAGAGTTTTTGTCCTTGTTCCTATTTAATTCACCATTAGATCAGTCTCAGATTCCTGAAGAGGCCGTGTCACAGGAAGATGTTCCAAAATATTCAGAGTTTTTGTCCTTGTTCCTATTTAATTCACCATTAGATCAGTCTCAGATTCCTGAAGAGGCCGTGTCACAGGAAGATGTTCCAAAATATTCAGAGTTTTTGTCCTTGTTCCTATTTAATTCACCATTAGATCAGTCTCAGATTCCTGAAGAGGCCGTGTCACAGGAAGATGTTCCAAAATATTCAGAGTTTTTGTCCTTGTTCCTATTTAATTCACCATTAGATCAGTCTCAGATTCCTGAAGAGGCCGTGTCACAGGAAGATGTTCCAAAATATTCAGAGTTTTTGTCCTTGTTCCTATTTAATTCACCATTAGATCAGTCTCAGATTCCTGAAGAGGCCGTGTCACAGGAAGATGTTCCAAAATATTCAGAGTTTTTGTCCTTGTTCCTATTTAATTCGCCATTAGATCAGTCTCAGATTCCTGAAGAGGCCGTGTCACAGGAAGATGTTCCAAAATATTCAGAGTTTTTGTCCTTGTTCCTATTTAATTCACCATTAGATCAGTCTCAGATTCCTGAAGAGGCCGTGTCACAGGAAGATGTTCCAAAATATTCAGAGTTTTTGTCCTTGTTCCTATTTAATTCACCATTAGATCAGTCTCAGATTCCTGAAGAGGCCGTGTCACAGGAAGATGTTCCAAAATATTCAGAGTTTTTGTCCTTGTTCCTATTTAATTCACCATTAGATCAGTCTCAGATTCCTGAAGAGGCCGTGTCACAGGAAGATGTTCCAAAATATTCAGAGTTTTTGTCCTTGTTCCTATTTAATTCACCATTAGATCAGTCTCAGATTCCTGAAGAGGCCGTGTCACAGGAAGATGTTCCAAAATATTCAGAGTTTTTGTCCTTGTTCCTATTTAATTCACCATTAGATCAGTCTCAGATTCCTGAAGAGGCCGTGTCACAGGAAGATGTTCCAAAATATTCAGAGTTTTTGTCCTTGTTCCTATTTAATTCACCATTAGATCAGTCTCAGATTCCTGAAGAGGCCGTGTCACAGGAAGATGTTCCAAAATATTCAGAGTTTTTGTCCTTGTTCCTATTTAATTCACCATTAGATCAGTCTCAGATTCCTGAAGAGCCGTGTCACAGGAAGATGTTCCAAAATATTCAGAGTTTTTGTCCTTGTTCCTATTTAATTCAGCCATTAGATCAGTCTCAGATTCCTGAAGAGGCCGTGTCACAGGAAGATGTTCCAAAATATTCAGAGTTTTTGTCCTTGTTCCTATTTAATTCGCCATTAGATCAGTCTCAGATTCCTGAAGAGGCCGTGTCACAGGAAGATGTTCCAAAATATTCAGAGTTTTTGTCCTTGTTCCTATTTAATTCACCATTAGATCAGTCTCAGATTCCTGAAGAGGCCGTGTCACAGGAAGATGTTCCAAAATATTCAGAGTTTTTGTCCTTGTTCCTATTTAATTCACCATTAGATCAGTCTCAGATTCCTGAAGAGGCCGTGTCACAGGAAGATGTTCCAAAATATTCAGAGTTTTTGTCCTTGTTCCTATTTAATTCACCATTAGATCAGTCTCAGATTCCTGAAGAGGGCCGTGTCACAGGAAGATGTTCCAAAATATTCAGAGTTTTTGTCCTTGTTCCTATTTAATTCACCATTAGATCAGTCTCAGATTCCTGAAGAGGCCGTGTCACAGGAAGATGTTCCAAAATATTCAGAGTTTTTGTCCTTGTTCCTATTTAATTCACCATTAGATCAGTCTCAGATTCCTGAAGAGGCCGTGTCACAGGAAGATGTTCCAAAATATTCAGAGTTTTTGTCCTTGTTCCTATTTAATTCACCATTAGATCAGTCTCAGATTCCTGAAGAGGCCGTGTCACAGGAAGATGTTCCAAAATATTCAGAGTTTTTGTCCTTGTTCCTATTTAATTCACCATTAGATCAGTCTCAGATTCCTGAAGAGGCCGTGTCACAGGAAGATGTTCCAAAATATTCAGAGTTTTTGTCCTTGTTCCTATTTAATTCACCATTAGATCAGTCTCAGATTCCTGAAGAGGCCGTGTCACAGGAAGATGTTCCAAAATATTCAGAGTTTTTGTCCTTGTTCCTATTTAATTCACCATTAGATCAGTCTCAGATTCCTGAAGAGGCCGTGTCACAGGAAGATGTTCCAAAATATTCAGAGTTTTTGTCCTTGTTCCTATTTAATTCACCATTAGATCAGTCTCAGATTCCTGAAGAGGCCGTGTCACAGGAAGATGTTCCAAAATATTCAGAGTTTTTGTCCTTGTTCCTATTTAATTCACCATTAGATCAGTCTCAGATTCCTGAAGAGGCCGTGTCACAGGAAGATGTTCCAAAATATTCAGAGTTTTTGTCCTTGTTCCTATTTAATTCACCATTAGATCAGTCTCAATTCCTGAAGAGGCCGTGTCACAGGAAGATGTTCCAAAATATTCAGAGTTTTTGTCCTTGTTCCTATTTAATTCACCATTAGATCAGTCTCAGATTCCTGAAGAGGCCGTGTCACAGGAAGATTTCCAAAATATTCAGAGTTTTTGTCCTTGTTCCTATTTAATTCACCATTAGATCAGTCTCAGATTCCTGAAGAGGCCGTGTCACAGGAAGATGTTCCAAAATATTCAGAGTTTTTGTCCTTGTTCCTATTTAATTCACCATTAGATCAGTCTCAGATTCCTGAAGAGGCCGTGTCACAGGAAGATGTTCCAAAATATTCAGAGTTTTTGTCCTTGTTCCTATTTAATTCACCATTAGATCAGTCTCAGATTCCTGAAGAGGCCGTGTCACAGGAAGATGTTCCAAAATATTCAGAGTTTTTTGTCCTTGTTCCTATTTAATTCACCATTAGATCAGTCTCAGATTCCTGAAGAGGCCGTGTCACAGGAAGATGTTCCAAAATATTCAGAGTTTTTGTCCTTGTTCCTATTTAATTCACCATTAGATCAGTCTCAGATTCCTGAAGAGGGCCGTGTCACAGGGAAGATGTTCCAAAATATTCAGAGTTTTTGTCCTTGTTCCTATTTAATTCTCCATTAGATCAGTCTCAGATTCCTGAAGAGGCCGTGTCACAGGAAGATGTTCCAAAATATTCAGAGTTTTTGTCCTTGTTCCTATTTAATTCACCATTAGATCAGTCTCAGATTCCTGAAGAGGCCGTGTCACAGGAAGATGTTCCAAAATATTCAGAGTTTTTGTCCTTGTTCCTATTTAATTCACCATTAGATCAGTCTCAGATTCCTGAAGAGGCCGTGTCACAGGAAGATGTTCCAAAATATTCAGAGTTTTTTGTCCTTGTTCCTATTTAATTCGCCATTAGATCAGTCTCAGATTCCTGAAGAGGCCGTGTCACAGGAAGATGTTCCAAAATATTCAGAGTTTTTGTCCTTGTTCCTATTTAATTCACCATTAGATCAGTCTCAGATTCCTGAAGAGGCCGTGTCACAGGAAGATGTTCCAAAATATTCAGAGTTTTTGTCCTTGTTCCTATTTAATTCACCATTAGATCAGTCTCAGATTCCTGAAGAGGCCGTGTCACAGGAAGATGTTCCAAAATATTCAGAGTTTTTGTCCTTGTTCCTATTTAATTCACCATTAGATCAGTCTCAGATTCCTGAAGAGGCCGTGTCACAGGGAAGATGTTCCAAAATATTCAGAGTTTTTGTCCTTGTTCCTATTTAATTCGCCATTAGATCAGTCTCAGATTCCTGAAGAGGCCGTGTCACAGGAAGATGTTCCAAAATATTCAGAGTTTTTGTCCTTGTTCCTATTTAATTCAGCCATTAGATCAGTCTCAGATTCCTGAAGAGGCCGTGTCACAGGAAGATGTTCCAAAATATTCAGAGTTTTTGTCCTTGTTCCTATTTAATTCACCATTAGATCAGTCTCAGATTCCTGAAGAGGCCGTGTCACAGGAAGATGTTCCAAAATATTCAGAGTTTTTGTCCTTGTTCCTATTTAATTCACCATTAGATCAGTCTCAGATTCCTGAAGAGGCCGTGTCACAGGAAGATGTTCCAAAATATTCAGAGTTTTTGTCCTTGTTCCTATTTAATTCACCATTAGATCAGTCTCAGATTCCTGAAGAGGCCGTGTCACAGGAAGATGTTCCAAAATATTCAGAGTTTTTGTCCTTGTTCCTATTTAATTCACCATTAGATCAGTCTCAGATTCCTGAAGAGGGCCGTGTCACAGGAAGATGTTCCAAAATATTCAGAGTTTTTGTCCTTGTTCCTATTTAATTCACCATTAGATCAGTCTCAGATTCCTGAAGAGGCCGTGTCACAGGAAGATGTTCCAAAATATTCAGAGTTTTTGTCCTTGTTCCTATTTAATTCACCATTAGATCAGTCTCAGATTCCTGAAGAGGCCGTGTCACAGGAAGATGTTCCAAAATATTCAGAGTTTTTGTCCTTGTTCCTATTTAATTCACCATTAGATCAGTCTCAGATTCCTGAAGAGGCCGTGTCACAGGAAGATGTTCCAAAATATTCAGAGTTTTGTCCTTGTTCCTATTTAATTCAGCCATTAGATCAGTCTCAGATTCCTGAAGAGGCCGTGTCACAGGAAGATGTTCCAAAATATTCAGAGTTTTTTGTCCTTGTTCCTATTTAATTCACCATTAGATCAGTCTCAGATTCCTGAAGAGGCCGTGTCACAGGAAGATGTTCCAAAATATTCAGAGTTTTTGTCCTTGTTCCTATTTAATTCACCATTAGATCAGTCTCAGATTCCTGAAGAGGCCGTGTCACAGGAAGATGTTCCAAAATATTCAGAGTTTTTGTCCTTGTTCCTATTTAATTCTCCATTAGATCAGTCTCAGATTCCTGAAGAGGCCGTGTCACAGGAAGATGTTCCAAAATATTCAGAGTTTTTGTCCTTGTTCCTATTTAATTCACCATTAGATCAGTCTCAGATTCCTGAAGAGGCCGTGTCACAGGAAGATGTTCCAAAATATTCAGAGTTTTTGTCCTTGTTCCTATTTAATTCACCATTAGATCAGTCTCAGATTCCTGAAGAGGCCGTGTCACAGGAAGATGTTCCAAAATATTCAGAGTTTTTGTCCTTGTTCCTATTTAATTCACCATTAGATCAGTCTCAGATTCCTGAAGAGGCCGTGTCACAGGAAGATGTTCCAAAATATTCAGAGTTTTTGTCCTTGTTCCTATTTAATTCACCATTAGATCAGTCTCAGATTCCTGAAGAGGCCGTGTCACAGGAAGATGTTCCAAAATATTCAGAGTTTTTGTCCTTGTTCCTATTTAATTCACCATTAGATCAGTCTCAGATTCCTGAAGAGGCCGTGTCACAGGAAGATGTTCCAAAATATTCAGAGTTTTTGTCCTTGTTCCTATTTAATTCACCATTAGATCAGTCTCAGATTCCTGAAGAGGCCGTGTCACAGGAAGATGTTCCAAAATATTCAGAGTTTTTGTCCTTGTTCCTATTTAATTCACCATTAGATCAGTCTCAGATTCCTGAAGAGGCCGTGTCACAGGAAGATGTTCCAAAATATTCAGAGTTTTTGTCCTTGTTCCTATTTAATTCGCCATTAGATCAGTCTCAGATTCCTGAAGAGGCCGTGTCACAGGAAGATGTTCCAAAATATTCAGAGTTTTTGTCCTTGTTCCTATTTAATTCACCATTAGATCAGTCTCAGATTCCTGAAGAGGCCGTGTCACAGGAAGATGTTCCAAAATATTCAGAGTTTTTGTCCTTGTTCCTATTTAATTCACCATTAGATCAGTCTCAGATTCCTGAAGAGGCCGTGTCACAGGAAGATGTTCCAAAATATTCAGAGTTTTTGTCCTTGTTCCTATTTAATTCGCCATTAGATCAGTCTCAGATTCCTGAAGAGGCCGTGTCACAGGAAGATGTTCCAAAATATTCAGAGTTTTTGTCCTTGTTCCTATTTAATTCACCATTAGATCAGTCCTCAGATTCCTGAAGAGGCCGTGTCACAGGAAGATGTTCCAAAATATTCAGAGTTTTTGTCCTTGTTCCTATTTAATTCACCATTAGATCAGTCTCAGATTCCTGAAGATGCCGTGTCACAGGAAGATGTTCCAAAATATTCAGAGTTTTTGTCCTTGTTCCTATTTAATTCACCATTAGATCAGTCTCAGATTCCTGAAGAGGCCGTGTCACAGGGAAGATGTTCCAAAATATTCAGAGTTTTTGTCCTTGTTCCTATTTAATTCACCATTAGATCAGTCTCAGATTCCTGAAGAGGCCGTGTCACAGGAAGATGTTCCAAAATATTCAGAGTTTTTGTCCTTGTTCCTATTTAATTCACCATTAGATCAGTCTCAGATTCCTGAAGAGGCCGTGTCACAGGAAGATGTTCCAAAATATTCAGAGTTTTTGTCCTTGTTCCTATTTAATTCACCATTAGATCAGTCTCAGATTCCTGAAGAGGCCGTGTCACAGGAAGATGTTCCAAAATATTCAGAGTTTTTGTCCTTGTTCCTATTTAATTCACCATTAGATCAGTCTCAGATTCCTGAAGAGGCCGTGTCACAGGAAGATGTTCCAAAATATTCAGAGTTTTTGTCCTTGTTCCTATTTAATTCACCATTAGATCAGTCTCAGATTCCTGAAGAGGCCGTGTCACAGGAAGATGTTCCAAAATATTCAGAGTTTTTGTCCTTGTTCCTATTTAATTCACCATTAGATCAGTCTCAGATTCCTGAAGAGGCCGTGTCACAGGAAGATGTTCCAAAATATTCAGAGTTTTTGTCCTTGTTCCTATTTAATTCACCATTAGATCAGTCTCAGATTCCTGAAGAGGCCGTGTCACAGGAAGATGTTCCAAAATATTCAGAGTTTTTGTCCTTGTTCCTATTTAATTCACCATTAGATCAGTCTCAGATTCCTGAAGAGGCCGTGTCACAGGAAGATGTTCCAAAATATTCAGAGTTTTTGTCCTTGTTCCTATTTAATTCACCATTAGATCAGTCTCAGATTCCTGAAGAGGCCGTGTCACAGGAAGATGTTCCAAAATATTCAGAGTTTTTGTCCTTGTTCCTATTTAATTCACCATTAGATCAGTCTCAGATTCCTGAAGAGGCCGTGTCACAGGAAGATGTTCCAAAATATTCAGAGTTTTTGTCCTTGTTCCTATTTAATTCACCATTAGATCAGTCTCAGATTCCTGAAGAGGCCGTGTCACAGGAAGATGTTCCAAAATATTCAGAGTTTTTGTCCTTGTTCCTATTTAATTCACCATTAGATCAGTCTCAGATTCCTGAAGAGGCCGTGTCACAGGAAGATGTTCCAAAATATTCAGAGTTTTTGTCCTTGTTCCTATTTAATTCACCATTAGATCAGTCTCAGATTCCTGAAGAGGCCGTGTCACAGGAAGATGTTCCAAAATATTCAGAGTTTTTGTCCTTGTTCCTATTTAATTCACCATTAGATCAGTCTCAGATTCCTGAAGAGGCCGTGTCACAGGAAGATGTTCCAAAATATTCAGAGTTTTTGTCCTTGTTCCTATTTAATTCACCATTAGATCAGTCTCAGATTCCTGAAGAGGCCGTGTCACAGGAAGATGTTCCAAAATATTCAGAGTTTTTGTCCTTGTTCCTATTTAATTCACCATTAGATCAGTCTCAGATTCCTGAAGAGGCCGTGTCACAGGAAGATGTTCCAAAATATTCAGAGTTTTTGTCCTTGTTCCTATTTAATTCACCATTAGATCAGTCTCAGATTCCTGAAGAGGCCGTGTCACAGGAAGATGTTCCAAAATATTCAGAGTTTTTGTCCTTGTTCCTATTTAATTCACCATTAGATCAGTCTCAGATTCCTGAAGAGGCCGTGTCACAGGAAGATGTTCCAAAATATTCAGAGTTTTTGTCCTTGTTCCTATTTAATTCACCATTAGATCAGTCTCAGATTCCTGAAGAGGCCGTGTCACAGGAAGATGTTCCAAAATATTCAGAGTTTTTGTCCTTGTTCCTATTTAATTCACCATTAGATCAGTCTCAGATTCCTGAAGAGGCCGTGTCACGGGAAGATGTTCCAAAATATTCAGAGTTTTTGTCCTTGTTCCTATTTAATTCACCATTAGATCAGTCTCAGATTCCTGAAGAGGCCGTGCCACAGGAAGATGTTCCAAAATATTCAGAGTTTTTGTCCTTGTTCCTATTTAATTCACCATTAGATCAGTCTCAGATTCCTGAAGAGGCCGTGCCACAGGAAGATGTTCCAAAATATTCAGAGTTTTTGTCCTTGTTCCTATTTAATTCACCATTAGATCAGTCTCAGATTCCTGAAGAGGCCGTGTCACAGGAAGATGTTCCAAAATATTCAGAGTTTTGTCCTTGTTCCTATTTAATTCACCATTAGATCAGTCTCAGATTCCTGAAGAGGCCGTGTCACAGGAAGATGTTCCAAAATATTCAGAGTTTTTTGTCCTTGTTCCTATTTAATTCACCATTAGATCAGTCTCAGATTCCTGAAGAGGCCGTGTCACAGGAAGATGTTCCAAAATATTCAGAGTTTTTGTCCTTGTTCCTATTTAATTCACCATTAGATCAGTCTCAGATTCCTGAAGAGGCCGTGTCACAGGAAGATGTTCCAAAATATTCAGAGTTTTTTGTCCTTGTTCCTATTTAATTCCCATTAGATCAGTCTCAGATTCCTGAAGAGGCCGTGTCACAGGAAGATGTTCCAAAATATTCAGAGTTTTTGTCCTTGTTCCTATTTAATTCACCATTAGATCAGTCTCAGATTCCTGAAGAGGCCGTGTCACAGGAAGATGTTCCAAAATATCAGAGTTTTTGTCCTTGTTCCTATTTAATTCACCATTAGATCAGTCTCAGATTCCTGAAGAGGCCGTGTCACAGGAAGATGTTCCAAAATATTCAGAGTTTTTGTCCTTGTTCCTATTTAATTCACCATTAGATCAGTCTCAGATTCCTGAAGAGGCCGTGTCACAGGAAGATGTTCCAAAATATTCAGAGTTTTTGTCCTTGTTCCTATTTAATTCACCATTAGATCAGTCTCAGATTCCTGAAGAGGCCGTGTCACAGGAAGATGTTCCAAAATATTCAGAGTTTTTGTCCTTGTTCCTATTTAATTCACCATTAGATCAGTCTCAGATTCCTGAAGAGGCCGTGTCACAGGAAGATGTTCCAAAATATTCAGAGTTTTTGTCCTTGTTCCTATTTAATTCACCATTAGATCAGTCTCAGATTCCTGAAGAGGCCGTGTCACAGGAAGATGTTCCAAAATATTCAGAGTTTTTGTCCTTGTTCCTATTTAATTCACCATTAGATCAGTCTCAGATTCCTGAAGAGGCCGTGTCACAGGAAGATGTTCCAAAATATTCAGAGTTTTTGTCCTTGTTCCTATTTAATTCACCATTAGATCAGTCTCAGATTCCTGAAGAGGCCGTGTCACAGGAAGATGTTCCAAAATATTCAGAGTTTTTGTCCTTGTTCCTATTTAATTCACCATTAGATCAGTCTCAGATTCCTGAAGAGGCCGTGTCACAGGAAGATGTTCCAAAATATTCAGAGTTTTTGTCCTTGTTCCTATTTAATTCACCATTAGATCAGTCTCAGATTCCTGAAGAGGCCGTGTCACAGGAAGATGTTCCAAAATATTCAGAGTTTTTGTCCTTGTTCCTATTTAATTCACCATTAGATCAGTCTCAGATTCCTGAAGAGGCCGTGTCACAGGAAGATGTTCCAAAATATTCAGAGTTTTTGTCCTTGTTCCTATTTAATTCACCATTAGATCAGTCTCAGATTCCTGAAGAGGCCGTGTCACAGGAAGATGTTCCAAAATATTCAGAGTTTTTGTCCTTGTTCCTATTTAATTCACCATTAGATCAGTCTCAGATTCCTGAAGAGGCCGTGTCACAGGAAGATGTTCCAAAATATTCAGAGTTTTTGTCCTTGTTCCTATTTAATTCACCATTAGATCAGTCTCAGATTCCTGAAGAGGCCGTGTCACAGGAAGATGTTCCAAAATATTCAGAGTTTTTGTCCTTGTTCCTATTTAATTCACCATTAGATCAGTCTCAGATTCCTGAAGAGGCCGTGTCACAGGAAGATGTTCCAAAATATTCAGAGTTTTTGTCCTTGTTCCTATTTAATTCACCATTAGATCAGTCTCAGATTCCTGAAGAGGCCGTGTCACAGGAAGATGTTCCAAAATATTCAGAGTTTTTGTCCTTGTTCCTATTTAATTCACCATTAGATCAGTCTCAGATTCCTGAAGAGGCCGTGTCACAGGAAGATGTTCCAAAATATTCAGAGTTTTTGTCCTTGTTCCTATTTAATTCACCATTAGATCAGTCTCAGATTCCTGAAGAGGCCGTGTCACAGGAAGATGTTCCAAAATATTCAGAGTTTTTGTCCTTGTTCCTATTTAATTCACCATTAGATCAGTCTCAGATTCCTGAAGAGGCCGTGTCACAGGAAGATGTTCCAAAATATTCAGAGTTTTTGTCCTTGTTCCTATTTAATTCACCATTAGATCAGTCTCAGATTCCTGAAGAGGCCGTGTCACAGGAAGATGTTCCAAAATATTCAGAGTTTTTGTCCTTGTTCCTATTTAATTCACCATTAGATCAGTCTCAGATTCCTGAAGAGGCCGTGTCACAGGAAGATGTTCCAAAATATTCAGAGTTTTTGTCCTTGTTCCTATTTAATTCACCATTAGATCAGTCTCAGATTCCTGAAGAGGCCGTGTCACAGGAAGATGTTCCAAAATATTCAGAGTTTTGTCCTTGTTCCTATTTAATTCACCATTAGATCAGTCTCAGATTCCTGAAGAGGCCGTGTCACAGGAAGATGTTCCAAAATATTCAGAGTTTTTGTCCTTGTTCCTATTTAATTTCAGCCATTAGATCAGTCTCAGATTCCTGAAGAGGCCGTGTCACAGGAAGATGTTCCAAAATATTCAGAGTTTTTGTCCTTGTTCCTATTTAATTCACCATTAGATCAGTCTCAGATTCCTGAAGAGGCCGTGTCACAGGAAGATGTTCCAAAATATTCAGAGTTTTTGTCCTTGTTCCTATTTAATTCGCCATTAGATCAGTCTCAGATTCCTGAAGAGGCCGTGTCACAGGAAGATGTTCCAAAATATTCAGAGTTTTTTGTCCTTGTTCCTATTTAATTCACCATTAGATCAGTCTCAGATTCCTGAAGAGGCCGTGTCACAGGAAGATGTTCCAAAATATTCAGAGTTTTTGTCCTTGTTCCTATTTAATTCGCCATTAGATCAGTCTCAGATTCCTGAAGAGGCCGTGTCACAGGAAGATGTTCCAAAATATTCAGAGTTTTTGTCCTTGTTCCTATTTAATTCGCCATTAGATCAGTCTCAGATTCCTGAAGAGGCCGTGTCACAGGAAGATGTTCCAAAATATTCAGAGTTTTTGTCCTTGTTCCTATTTAATTCACCATTAGATCAGTCTCAGATTCCTGAAGAGGCCGTGTCACAGGAAGATGTTCCAAAATATTCAGAGTTTTTGTCCTTGTTCCTATTTAATTCACCATTAGATCAGTCTCAGATTCCTGAAGAGGCCGTGTCACAGGAAGATGTTCCAAAATATTCAGAGTTTTTGTCCTTGTTCCTATTTAATTCGCCATTAGATCAGTCTCAGATTCCTGAAGAGGCCGTGCCACGGGAAGATGTTCCAAAAAGCTCCAAATTACTTTAGACAAATTCCATTTTCTCGAGGTTGGATTTTTCCCCCCAAAATCCATGAGCCACCCAACAAGGAAATCTTGCTAATATGTTTAACTGAGAAACAACACTTTTTAAAAAAATAAATGAGAGACTAAATAAAACAGCAGAAATCCAACTAATAAACATTTGACAAAACTACTGCCTGGCAATCCATCTCTAGTCGTATGTAGTCATTCCAAGGCATCCATTGTTTACATAATGTTAATTAATCACATCCTGCAGCTTCTACTGAATATAATGTTCTGTGTTACAACAGTAATACAGGGAGTGAACAAGAATTTCTCAATGTCAAAAACATGAAATCTGAGCGTTTGATACCGTTAATTCAGGAGAAGTGAGCAAAGCAAGGGGTTGAGTTATTTATCAGTGAATAAAGTTTTTCTTCTCAACATCTACTTTTAATATTGAGTTAAACTTATCTATTTAAATATAATATTTTAAAAATCTTAAATGATGTCCACCCTTAACCATGTTCCTTCTAGTTATTCTTGGCAGATTATCTGATCATTATCATGTTGCTGTTTGTGGGAGTTATTTGTGCATAAATTGGCTATCATGTTTCCTACACTGCAACAGTGACAACACTTCAAAAGTAATTTAACACACTGTAACACATTTTGGGATGTCCTGAGGTCATGAAGGACACTAGATAAATGCCAGTTCTTTCTTTCTATTGATAGCGCTTTGCACTTCTCTAATCTTTTTACCCAACATAATATTTTACTCTGTATAACAGTTCAAACATTTTGACATTAAATTTCCTTCAAGCAACTAAGGGCTCAGTTGGCAAGTGGTATCAAGAAGCCATCCGGGTCTGCTGAGTCCAGATTCAATTTCCCTGTCTCTGTTTAGTGCACTAATGTTAACTGTAGTGTCACCCAACAGCCTCAGCACGTGCTCCTCGACAACTATTCATTGACTCCTGCAGGGAAATCTACATGCAAGTTCGGGTCAGTCAGATGCATTTAAGGAGAATCTAGATAAGCATATGAGGCAAAAAGAAATAGAAGGATACGTTATAAGGAGGCCCATTGTGTCCATGCCGGCTCTCTGCAAGAGCAACTCAGCCCTCACCTTTGCATCATAGCTCTGCAAATCTTTTCTCTACAGATAAGTATCCAATGCCCTTTGAAAAGCCACAATTGAATCTGCTTCCACCACTCTTTTAAGCAGTGCATTCCACTTCCCTCATGTCACATTTGGTTCTTTTGCTATTCACCTTAAGTTGGTGTCCTTTGCTTCTCAACCTTTTTGCCAACGGAAATAGGTTGATAGGGTTAGGTGAAATAAGTAGAATGGAAGGAGGAGCAGAAAGGCCCATTTCTGTGCTGCGAATTCTATGTAATCTGTTTTGACCTGCATTTCTTGAAAAAAGAGCCGCCTTAAAAGCTGAAAGGTTTTTTAGAAAGAGGAGTCATCTCAGTCAGAACCCTGTGCCTGGACATTACCACAATTCATGCACATTTGGGGAATATCCACTTCAGATTTCAATTTTGATTTGCCAGCCAATTTCCTCCTTTACTAAAAAGAATACTACATCAAAAATGCCTTCAGAACGTCAAGCCTTCAACAGTAACATAGTACTTAAAAAGACATCATCATTCCACTGCAGTGAATATAAATGGAGTAAATCAATGGAAATGATGTATTACAATGTTACATGTAGTGCCAAGTCTTAGACACTATATCTTTTGAATGGCACAAGAATGAGCACATGAACAGTCTCAAAATCAAACTCCACATAAATTCACCATTCAGAAAACAAGAAGCAATGATCATGAAAAGGTTATTGAGTCCACTAAAGCTCATCACTAGCCCTCCAATACTAACACTCAACTGTGCTTTAAATAATACTAATAGTTTTACCTCTACCACCCTACCCTGCCTAGCTAAATAAAGAAGTTCTTCTCAATTCTACTTTTAATATTTTGAATTAAACTTACCTACAAAATGATGATGTTTTAAAGATCTTAAATGATGTCCACCCTTATCCATCTTCTCTAGATGATATTCTGGACAGATTATCTGATCATTATTCTGTTGCTGTTTGTGGGTGTTGGCTGTCCTGTTTCCTACATTGCAAAAGTCACAACACTTCAAAAGTAATTTAACACGCTGCAACACACTTCGGGATGTCCTGATGTCATGAAAGACACTATATAAATTTAAGTTCTTTCTTTCCCTCTGTAGTGCTCCCACTTCTCTAATCTTTTTATCTAACATAATACTTCATTTTGTATAAAAGTTCAAACATTTTTCACATTTAATTTCCTTCGAGAAACTAAGAGTAAGCTGCCGCAATGACTCAGTCGGCAAGTGGTATCAAGAAGCCATCCAGGTCCACTGAGTTCAGGTTCAATTTCCCAGTCTCTGCTTAGTGCACTAATCTTAACTGTAGTGTCACACAACAGCCTCAGCACACACTCCTCGACAACTATCCAGCGACCCTTGCAAGAAAATCTATATGCACGTACATGGTCAGTCAGATTCAACTATGATGCTCCCATGGTTGAACAGACTGCTGGCATTCACTTCCTGGGCTCACCAATGAGGAATGATCATTTGGACAAGCTGCTGACAGTGGTTTCTCCCTGGGGCACAATCCCCCAAGCATGAGTCAGCACCTTCAGGGCTAATGGAGAAGAAATTCATGTGGGGAAAACAGAGACAGTTAATGACTTTCTTAAACTGACACGTTAGAAATGCAACATTGTAGGAAAACATGAACAGAGTTAAAATACTGACACATTGGAATGACTCTTGCTCCTTAGGGACCAAATACTTGCAAAGAAATGTTACAGGCAAAGATTTTCAGAAAATCTATATTGATGGTTTCACCAACAGTTCAATTATTGAATCGCTTCCAAACTACAAAAAGTAGGAAGGCCCTAATTTCATTTCTTGTTCTTCATATGGCAGTCAAAGCAGTAATGGAGTCATTACAGTTGGCCTATGTCCCCAGGCTGCATGGAGTAAGGGAAGGGGTATAAGAAAAGTTAGCCAACAATCCTACACACAGATTAATTTGTTACATCAAGTTTACAGCATAGAAGGAGGCCACTCAGCCAAACTGAAGGAGCCAGTGTTTATGCTCGACATGAACCCCCTTCTGCCCCTCTGCATCTGTAGAGGCAGGCTCAACTGAGGAGTTCAAAACTGAATTGGATTATTTGAAAAGGAAGAAATTGCAGGGCTATGGGGAGGTGAGGGAGTGGCACTAGGTGAAATGCACCTTTGGAGAGCCAACACAGACACGACAGGTTGAATGGCCTCCTCCTGCACTGTAACCATTCTGTGGTTCTGTCATTTGCCTCAAGCAAACACTAGTAGCGCATCCATAATCTTAATACTCTTTGGATATAGAAGTTTCTCCTGAATTTCTTATCGGATTGACTTTTTTTCTTAATTCATTCATGGGATATGAACTAGGCTGGCAAGGCCAGCATGAGTTGCCACCCCTAAGTGCCCTTGCCTAATTGCTCTAGTGATGATCTTATGATTATGACCTCTAGTTTTGGATGCCCCCACAAATGGAATGTTTTTTCCTATGTCCTGATTAAAACCTGTTCATAACCTTAAAGATCCCCATCAGGGCCCCCCTCAGCCTTCTCTGTTCAACAGAAATGACCTCTGCCTGTTCAGCCTTTCCTGGGACCAGCCAGAAAAATGAAAGTGCAATGTTAGCTGAGAACAAGATTGGGCTTCAACTATGATGTGCAACTTAGCTAATAACCTACAGAGAGCCAGACCTAAATTTTATAATTATACCAATAACCCAATTATATTAAATGGGTTACTGTTGATGTAACAATTAGAACTCATGGCCCAGCCCCTCTCATGTAGAATGACAGGAACTGGGAGAGCTGTCAGTTCTGGCAAGACTGTATACCGGATTTTAAAGAGCGAGGAAAATAAATGGTCTATTATACATTCAAAGTGAGATCTGATCTAACCAGTAGGAATGTCACCTCCTTGACTGCAGCAACATCAATTTACGGTGCAAATTTTCTTCATATAGGCCTTTCTGTTGATACAACAGCAATCTTGAGTGCTATCTAATGCCACAAAATGATGATAAACACAAACGCACGCTTCCACAGAATGGGAATTCAATACTTGAAGTATACAGTACTTAGAACATTGAATAAACAAATGTAGTTTACAGTCCACAGAACAGATGACATTGGGATTCTTTTCTATGCCCTGCAACAACTTATCAGATCAAATTTAAACAGCGCTCCTTTGCAAGGGCCACTGCTTTACTAATTAATTGGCAAATACTTTATGCAATATTTCAACCTTAATGTTTTTTGACTCATCACGTCAATTGCGTACCTTCACTGCAGGTGTGGTATGTCAAAAACGGCACACACCTGCCGACCGTGCTCTCTCTTCTCCACATCACAGGCACACACTGTGCCTTTTTAAAATTAAGGAAGGTCCACATGACTATGGCTGATTATATTCAGTTGCAGAAGATAACTAACATTATGTTTGCCATTGGGGTGTTCTGATCAAATGGTTCTGACACTATAATTAGTTCCATCATTTAATTTGCACCATGAGTTCTACCTAAAGGGAAATTGTATTCAATAAGGCCAGTGGCTCCAAATGTTTTCATTAGTCAGGCAAAAAGACTAAGCAAAAAATCAGAAGAGTTAATAAAATTGACAACTAAATTCCTTATGAAAACAGTGGTGGAATTTGAAAATGACTTCACACATGGTTCACTTCAAAGGACTCAATCATTATTTCTTTTCATATTCACTATATTCCAATGATATAAATTGAAAAAACTGCTCAGAATGCAATCATTTTCAGAAGCATTGTATGAGAGCTTTCTAAATCATTACCCCGAAATGGAAAAAGCATTATACTATTAAAATGCTAAACTTAGAAACAATTTTCAGACATAATTATATTGATCTTCATTATTCAGCGAAAGTGCAATAATCGAAATGGAATAGTGCCAGCTGTCAAAAACATTTATGCGCGACTAAAAATAAAAAAAACCCGGAAAAACTCAGCAGGTCTGGCAGCATCGGCGGAGAAAAGTACAGTTGACGTTTCGAGTCCTCATGACCCTTCAACAGAACTAAGTAAAAAATAGGAGAGGGGTGAAATATAAGCTGGTTTGGGGGGTGGGGGGGGGGGGGTGCGGCACAGGCGCGCGGAGAGAGAGAGAGGGAGGGGGCGGGGGGGTGGTTGTTGGGACAAGCAAGCAGTGATGGAAGGAGATTTCCCCCACCAGGATGATCTGAGGACTCTCAGCTAAATTCCATCCCCCATTTATGCATGACTGTTTTCTTCATTAATTTTGGGTTTCTCAAAAGTCAAAACTGGTGGCCTTAATTGGACAGTCACAATTGTGGTTGGTTTTAAAATTTTAAATCAGAACCACAATGTTACAGAAATCAATGCTGCAGTGGACATTTCTAGGACAGAGTCGGATTCCAGACTTGGGAGGAATCAGTATATTCCTGGAAAATATACAGTACAGCAGGCTGCATGCTGGAACCTATATTGCTCTCAAGTTTGAGTTGTGGTGAGGACTGCTGCACCATTGCAATCTTGCATGAAAGCAGTCAATAGCAATGCTCCAATAACTATGTCTTACCTAATCAAGAGTGTTCTTACATCAAATGCCTTGGTGCAAATGGGGCTGATCCAGACAAGCAGGTCATTAAAACCATCAAGTATTCGGCAAGCAGCTGTCAGTTGCCGTTGTGCTTGCAAGTACTGTCCATTCTAAAGGAAGCAATTTGGCCACAGGAATTAGCGCCTCTGATTGCTCAAACCCATATCTCCTGTGACTCATCCAGCTCTCCTTCACCTCACTTAATTCATCACTTTAACTTTAGTCTCCAGAACATTTCAACTGTTTACCAAGCAAAATCAAATGGATTGATAAACTTTCCTTCTCATGAACTCAGCATTTTTGCAGGATGAAATATTTATTACCGGGAATGGTTCTATAGATCAGGATTGTGCTAATGCCAAGTCCTTTGCTATCCTGAATTATCTCAAATGAAATCACTATGTATATCCTGTTTCTCACCTCCAATTCCAAATCTCACATTGTTTACATTACACCCAGAAATTGGGTCCCAGGCCTAAGGGCCACACTAGTCTCACACTACCATATTTAAATACCCTGAGATTGCAATCTCCATTACTTCACCCTCACCATAGTTGAAACCCTTTTGCTACATTAGAGTTTGACTGAGGTTCAATGATGGCACCATGAACTCTACCCAACACAAACTCCAATATGTCCTAGGCTAAGTCCTGCCACCCATTATTTCTAATCTTAGACTTGGTCCCATTCATAGGTCCCTCCAAGAACTCTTTCCCCACCCCCCCCTCCCCTATTTCTGTAACCTCATCCAGACCTACACCTTAGTCTCTGGCCTATGATGCTCTGACTAGCCTGCTGTGTCTCCACATTCCCAGCAAAACCATCAGCCATCCCGTGTTCTTGATTCCGCACCTAAACCTCATTGCCAAACTACCTCTATTTGCATATTCAAAAGCTTCTTCTGTATTCAGGCAGCTCTCTCAGTGGCAACTCGATGCTATATAAAGTGGCTTTGGACGTTTTGCTACTTTAACAGACGTTATATGAGTGCTAATAGCTAGAATGCTGGTGCCTTGCACTTCTAAACAATATATATCACAAGGATTCTTCTTCAGTTCTCTGCCTGAAGGCAAATGCAACCCGCAGTGCCATGATCTCCACCAAAGGTAGGGCAAGGTCCCAAATCCACCCCAACCAGAACGGCGATCAAACCCCATGTTCTTGGCACCAGTCTGATCCACATCGGTTGTCCAGCGACTGAGCCAATCGGCTCCTCCAAGGAATCAGAGTTGCTGTGGCAACATGCACATTTACATGCAAAGTGTAGTCTGGAGCTATGGAGAGCGATGGTAGAGGCTTCAATTTTCTTTCCATCACATGGCTGACTAGGAATTTCTCCAGCTCTTATTGTCATTGGCACATACATATTGGAAGGATTTACAGATTAATATCCAACCTATCTGGCCACTTTATGAACACACCTGCTTGGCATTCAAGTCCTGGAGTGGGACTTGAACTCAGAGCTTCTGGCTCAGAGGCAGGGGCAATACCCATGGCGCCACAAGAGCTCAATATGGGTCCATGCTCAAATGTATCATCTCCCACATTCCTTCACTTTCTTGTCATATCTCTCACATTAATATGCTCCTCTACTAATTATCCAACCTTATCCCTCTTTTACGGATGGCTCCAAGCCCTCAGTACCAATCATATAAATCATTGCATCTTCGTCTCCTATGTGCACTTCAATGGCACATTGTGAATTTTGTTTCATTCAAACATTTGAGAGAATTTATTTCAGGTCTCTCTCACATTTCACCAATCTCTTAGCTTTAATGGCTCTACCCTCAATTCGTGTTCCTCTCAGATGTTCTTGACCTCATTATGCCTTCCGACCTCATATGGAAGGCCCACATCTTCTCTATTGCTAAAGCTGACACCAAGAGATATTGCTTTTCTTTTGTGCTAAACATTTTTGTTTTCCCTTTAACAACTAATAATGCCAAAAGAATCTAGTTTAGACAAGACTTTGACAATAACAGAATGATCAAATTGAATCCTGAGGTTTGTGAAGTTCAATGCAATTATTTAACAGTCCCTGTAGATTAATGTGTGGAAAATTCAATGGTGTTCAAATCACTTGGCAACTGTCAGGAGCTGCTTATGTGCATTTTATGACCCCCCTCCCAATGCCTCTCTCACATTTGGACAGACAGCAAGAAAATGCATGACATCTGACAGTCCCATTATCAATACCATTATAACTGATGCTTCTCATAACATCACTTGTCTTGTTTCCTAAGGCACAAAATATAGCAAGCTACACATTTCTTCTCTTAAGGTGACTATGCAAGTGCAAGCAGAGAAGCATCTGGCATAGATGCACTGGGACAGGTGGGTACAAACAAAAGGTCAGTCCCACAGAACTGGACAGAGGCCATGGATAGGTTGGTATGATCAATCACATCTAAAGCTGCACAGAGGTTGAGATGCTATGCCATAGATGGAAACTTCCTCAAAGGTATTCAAAAAGACAGTTGTGAGAGATTAACATGGATTTGGACACAATAACATGTTCAAAAATCTCAGCAAGGGAAGGGAGGTAAGAGATGAGATGGTATTTGGATGGTATGAGTCAGAGGTGGGTTTTTTGAGAAGAATATGATGATGGTGGTTTGGAATGGGAGAGAGGTGTTGTCTGAGAAAAAGGAGTAATTAACAATGTATGGTTAAAAACAAATCTCAGCATTCTGCCTCAGCAAAGGGCAATCAATGGCAAAAATGCTGTTTGTGCACTTACAGCTCTATTTTTTCCTGATTTCAAACAAACTCTGAGCCACAGCACTTAAGTTCATATGGTTTTCTTTTAGAAACAAAAAACCCTCTAGGCTAGAGAGCATGGCAATAGCAGGGGCAATAGTGAATAATAAAAGTGAAAGACAATGGAATTACTGCCCTGTTCCAAAATTAACCATTTAGAAATCAGCAAATTAAACATATCCTCAATTATATATTAACACTAAACTATCGTCTCTTGGATTTAAATTCCCTCCTTCCCAACTCTTATTATATCCTTATTTTCCTAAAGACACTAATTCCTTCCAAACAGTTCATAAAAGCCAATTTACATTCACATAGCGACTTGAACATGTAAAACTTTTTACAGAGGCCTAATCCACAAAAAAAATGATGCCAAATCAAAGGAGGAGGAGAGGTGGAGAAGCATAGAGCTTTATGGAGGGAATTCCACAGTGTAGGGCCTGGATGGCTGAAGGAAAGGCAACTACTAGGAGATCAAAGGGAGTGAGGTTTACACAACTGAGTTAGAGAAAGCAGAGATTGTAGGGAGTTGTAGGCTGGAGAAGGTTACAAACATAGGGAGGAGAGAGACCATGAAGGGATTTAAATACAAAGATGAGAATTTTAAATTTGAGGCAATGGGGGACCGGAAAACAATGTAGATCAATAAGCAATGGGGTGATGGATGGATGAGACTTGGAAAGGTGCAGGGTATACACAGCAGAGCAGGAGAGAAGCCACAGTACATCAAGTAGTAGTGACAATTATTGCATATTTGGAGTTCTTTAACATTCTATCTGTAACGATGCCACACATTGCTTGTAAATATAAACTTGTCCACTTTAAACCCCTTTCACACAACCGAACACATCAGTTGCAGTTAATCAATAACAATCACAATCTAATTAATTGTTTGTGACAATAATGCTATATTTTTACAAGAAACTAGGTCACCATTCATGTTCTGTATCTCAACCTAACTACATGACGTGCCTCAATCTTACTTAAACAAAACTTACAGCATAGGGCTCAACTTCTGCAAAGGATGTAAAACTAAGTCATGGCTTGGGTGTATTTTCACACACAAACCATTTCCTCAACAATAATGAAAAAAAATTCAGAACAGCATGCAAATAAAGTAGGGCAGATTTTCTTGCTCCTGAGCATGAAGCTGTTGGATTGCCTACGTGTAGAAAATATAGGCAACAGAAAGGAGTCATGCACCTTAGAGAAACCATTGCTGGGGATGTTTTGGTTAGCAATAGGCAAGATTGAAACAATGCGGGGGTAGTTCCAATGGACAATGGAGGAGAGCCATTGGATGAGAATGCTGTAGCGTTGAGCGTTGACTGTGTTAAGGAGGCCAAGGAGGAAAAGTGTCAAAGTCACAGCAGGATGCCATTTGTGACTTTGATTAGGGTTGTTTCAATGCTGTGGCAGGGGCAGAAACTTCAATGGGTATTCAAGTATGGCGTTGTAGTAAAAACAGATACAGATTTGGGAGACAATATGTTCATGAACTTTGAAGAGGAAAGGGTTTTCCATCCATTAATTTAGACAGATGAAAAATCAGACAAGTTCGCTTACAAGCGTGTGCTCTTCCCAATTTGATTTTCTTGCATTCACTTCACCTAGATCATCCACTAGCATCCAGTAGAAAGGCAAAGAAATCTGCCCCTAGGTCTAGCATTTCCTAAAGAGGAAATATGTCATGGAAACAATCACTTTCTCATATAAATGTCTCCCTTCTGGTTAGGCCTTGCACTTTTAATAAACACAATTAAAAATACTTAACCTAGTTTTTTTTTAATTTAATGGCATGAGACCATTGAGCAGATAAGGGTTCAAGGCTGTTTTTCAAAGGACTTACACTACCACATTGTTTGACCCTTCAACATCAGCAGGAATGCTTCACACTGATTACAGGTAACATGACTAAAGTGGTCACCAAAGGAAAATATGGCAAGTACAAGTATCTTCCATTCAATTTATACAGATGTTGCTAACTGAAGATAATTAAAATGCTTCAGCAGAACCTTAAAAGCATGAGAGAGACAGGAAAAGGCAGTGGTGCTATTGACACCAAAAATACATTAAAAAGAAATACAAGATTACTAGTGAAAACTGAATAGGTAAGGTGTTTATCCATTCATTCATACATTAGCTAATTTTCTCTTGCACAGGTGCTCAATGGTCTCATGCCATCAAATTAAAAAAAAACTAGGTTAAGTATTTTTAATTAAGTGCAAGGCCTAACCAGAAGGGAGACATTTATGTGAGAAAGTGATTGTTTCCATGAAATATTTCCCCTTTTGATTTTGTTTGTGAGAAGTAAAAAAAAAGTGAAGTATTGGGTTGAAACAGCAACCAGCTATAGTACAAATCAAGAGAAGTTATATTGTTCTTATATAAATAATTGGTTCAAACTCCATCTCTAGAAGTCTGTGCAGTCTTGTTACCTAATCATAGGAAGGACGTTACTGTCCATGATATGGTACAAAGGCAAGCTTCCAATTCTCAAGGTCATGAGAAAAGATTACACAAGGTAGCCTTGTTCCCTTCTTGGAAAATGAGGAACTTCAGGATGACTCAACCAAGCTTTTCAAGGTTATGACGGGAATTTATGAAGCTAATCCAGTCAAATTTCTCAATACCAAGAAAATTACAAGTAAAATCCAACAGAGCTTTAAAAAAAAGGGGGTAATGGACTTGTAAAATAGATTACCAAGAAAATTAGATACACCTCCAGAGAGAAAGAAAGAGAGAGAGAGGGAGAGAGAATCACAGGATCTTAACGGCACAGTAGGAGGACAATCACAGAATTTTAACAGCACAGGAAGATGACATTCGGCCCATCATGTCTGCACTGGCTCTCCAAATGAGCATTATGACCTAATGCCATTGCCCTGCTTTTTCCCTGTATCCTTGCACATTGTTTCTATTCAAATAATCATCAAATGTCCTCTTGAATGTCTCGATTGAACCTGCCTCCACCACACTTCCAGGCAGTGCATTCCAGAACCGAACCACTCGTGTGCAAAAGTTTTTTCTCATGTCACACTTGCTTCTTTTGCAAATCACTTTAAATCTGTGCCCTCTCATTCTTAATCCTTTTACGGGTAGGAACAGCTTCTCCCTATCTACTCTGTCCAGCCTCCTCATGATCTTGAACATCTCTATCAAACCTCTTCTCAGCCTTCTTCTCTCCAAGGAGAACAGTCCCAATCTCTCCAATCTATCCTCAGAGCTGAAGATTCTCATTCCTGGAACAATTCTTGTAAACCTCTTCTACACTCTGATGTGTTCAGAACTGTAGAACTGTTCAGAACTCCAGAACTGTACACAATATTCCAGCTGAGGAGCTGAGGTCTAATGAGTGTCTTATAAATTCAGCTAACTCCCTGCTCTTGTACTCTATGCCCCTATTAATAAAGCCCAGAATACTATATGCTTTATTAACTGCTCTCTCCACCTGTCATGTCACCTTCAATGATCTATGCACATATACACCGAAGCCTTTCTGCTCCTGCACCCTTTCAAAATTTCACCCCTTATTTTATATTGTCTGTCCATGTTCTTTCTGCCAAAATGCACCACCTCTCACTTCTCCACATTGAACTTTATCTGCCACCTATCTGCCCACTCCACCAACTTGTCCACGTCCTCTTGAAGTTCCACACTGTCCTCCTCGCAGTTCACAACACTCCCAAGCTTCATAACATCTGCAAACTTTGAAATTGTCCCCTGCACACCAAGATCTAGGTCATTAATATATATCAGGAAAAACAAGGGTCCCAATACTGACCCCTGGGGAACTCCACTACAAATCTTCCTCCAGCTCGAAAAATATTCATTGACCATTACTCTCTGCTTCCTTTTTTTCAGCCAATTTTGTATCTATGTTGCTACTGTCCTTTTTATTCCATGAGCAATAATCTCTCTCTTTGTGAGAAAAGTTAAGTGGGGTTGAAATAAATCAAACAAGGCAAGCTTCCTGCTCTTTGTTTCTGAACCACTTTCTTATGGAACCACTCCAACTGGGGTTCTCAACCGGGGGGTCCACAGATGTCACAGGGTCTGTCAAATAAGCATCTTTCAAAAATAAAATCCTTTTAAAAATCCCATTCTGCAAACACAAAAGAGACTGTTCACTACCAATGTCAGTGGCACCCTATTTATGACTATGAATGAGACTGCAAAATAGACCATTTTTTAAAGACCTTCAAAGAGAATTTAATTTAACATGCTAACGAGCAGTGGGTCGATGCAGTGCCTCCACCAGCGATTTTGAAAGAGAGAGAGAGGAGACCCCTCTCCTCTCCCAAATCCGTTACCGACAGTTCTCAGTAGGCTCTTCTCCCCACCATGTTTAAACTGGCTAAGCCGAGCAACAGTCCGGTGGGGCTTGACATCCAATTTGTGGGGTTATGGGCTGAGAATTAATCAGTGTCGACAAACATCTGGTCAGCTTCACTTTTCGCTCTTTGTGGCTGACCGCTTTGTTCATGTTTAAAGCCAAGCACAGCACAGGCAACTAATCAAACTGTTTGTTGCCACAGCCACCTGGATCTTATCTCAGGCTATCATTCATGCAAGGTGCGGACAGCCATAAAAGCTGACCTTTTTTGCATTGGGAAGTCAGCTGGAGATCAGGTGTATCCCATATATAGTGAGCCATCTGATTTTCAGTCGTTTGATCTTGCTGTGCATGAATTTGGTGCTGGATTTTTAACCACGTGGCAGCAGCCAATCTCAAAAAATAGTGTTGTCTTACAATGGATCTGTGGAGTATTCTTGACAGGGGAGGAGTGCCTCAGGGGCAAAATGGAGGACCCCTTGGTTCATGCACACTGGTTTAATTGTAACCAGATGCTGCACCGACAAACTACAGACATTACTCAGGCTGAATTCATTTTTCACCATGACATACACACTGATTTTTCTAGCAAGCAGTACCTGGACAATGACCAGGAACATTAATGTGCAACACTCTTCTTTTCTCTGCAACTTTGGAACCCCGAATCCAGATTGAAGCATGGTCAAAGTTGTCCAGGCGAAGATCAAACTGGAGTTGTTCCTAATCTACATGGCTCAGTGCTTCATGACCTACTGCATCGATCCCTGAACCATTAAGGAAAAAAGAGCTAATTTAAACAGTAGTCTAACTCTTAGGTCCTGAATGTCATATTTCTGAACTAGAAATTATTACATTTCTAGATTCTTTAAGGGATACTGAAATAACTATTTCTGTAACTGGATCAGTAATAAGAGCTTACATATTTCTTTTGCTGAATCACAACATTTGTAATGCTATGGAACAATTAGTCTAATGCCATTCAACATGTTCAAGCAATCACCGAAGGTTCTACTTTCACAATTGCTTCAGCTGTTTGATGTTTGAGCATATAATCAGCTCTGTAAAAAAAACTATCATGCAAAGACAAGTCTTGCATTTCCTGGGCAGGCACATGCACGTACTCAACTGCATGTTTTGAATGGATCTTCCCAGCAGCCAGTTTTAAGTGAGCTCTGGAAATGTTACATTCAGCTTGTAATCAACCATGAAAAATCTGTTTCAGGAGCCAGGCACCAGTTGAGGTCTCAAGCATTGTAAAAGGTTCTAGTAAAAGGCAAAAATTATGGTCCCTTCATATTCCCGACCAGAGGTCTAAATATCTAGCCTTTTTTTTCCCAAAATTAAGTCCATGTGAAATGCTGAGACCCATAGGCATTACAAAAGTTGTAGACGATAGGACAGAAGACAATGCCAATCATGAAGTAGAATTTAGATTTTTCAAAAATTATTTTCACAATATGGGCATACTGATTATTGCCCACCCTAGCTGCGCAAAGTTTGGCTGGCTCTCTTTGTATTGCAGCAGTCCCTGCAGTGATGGTGTTCCCATAATGGTATTATATAGGGAATTCCAGGAGAGTGATCTCTTGACAATGGATGAAAGGTGAGACACGTCCAAGTGAGGATGATAAGTGACTTGCAGGGGAACCTCTAGGTGATCCTACTATCTCCTGCTTTGACTCGGCACTGCATCTTTGTCTGATTATTCTTTTGCGTGAGAAACCTTCGAATTATCATCAGGTTTAAACTATACAGGAACACCAGAGCACATCCATTTGTGAAACAGAACGTTATAACCACAACGGAAGCCATTTCAAAGGTGAAATCATCATGATGCAAAGCTGGCAATACCTCTTCAATGATACCCAATGTCAGATATGTGAGCTTTTTGTACTTTTTATACTCTTATTATAAATTTTTATAAACATTTATATGCATTTTGAAAAAGCTCTTGACGAAGAATTAATTTTAGATGTGTGCTTCAGTGGAAAAATACTGCTTGCATGGCTTAAGTTATCAAAAACCACATTCTCACAAGGATGGATAACCAAAATAGGAAAAAAGTAAAAGAACAGGTCTCCGAACTATATCATAAGTTGTGGAGAAAATGTAACAGAAAAGCAGGATATGTTTTGCAGAAAATAGAGAAACTAACGAACTTTGGAGCTAATGGGTGAAGGAGTCAGCCGGTCTGGCAGATGTCTATCCAGAAAGAAGCTAACAATAGACTGCTAAAGAACATGTTGTTTGGCACGTACCCGAGGTCAAGTGACCATAAGTAATGAATTAATCGATGGTGAAATAGCAGACCAATCAAAGCAGTGTTAGGTATACATTAATCAGGGTACAACAAGTACACCAGAATACAGGAAGAGCCACTGGTTACAGCAGATAAATGAAACAGACCTAGAGGTCATGGCACAGATTTGAAGTCATAGGGAAAGGCAAGAAAATAACAGTCATGAGCCGCCTGTACACTAGTGTCAGTGGGAAACAAGAACCATCTCAACTTCGACACTGATTGCCTTGATTTGTTAAGTATAACATTTGTTGTTTAATAAATTGTCCTGATAGCACTGCATCAACAGTCTCCTTATCCAAAATTTATTGCCTGATCACTGAACTACTTAAACCAAGTTAAATGGCAACATTGATGAAAAACAGAGATTGTCAATTCAATTTTAGAGCAAGCTACTTGTTGATTATTCTCAATGGTTTATGGGGGAGCTTCATATTGTTTCAGGGTATGCTATTTATCTGAGTCAGCCTTCACTGGTGAGGAGGCTATACAGAATTGGCTACAGTCAGATTGTACAAGCCTGAAAGCAAAATCTCTAAGCTGCCTCATTCCTAAGAACAGTAAAGGGTCAGTGACATGATTCCTATTTGAGGGAGATGACTGACTACATCGATAAATTTGAGAACTTCTTCCAATAGATTCTAAAGTTTACAAAATCTTTTGAACTAACTCTAACAATTTGTGTCAAGTCAGTTTCAATAAAAATCATCTTCCTTATTTCTAAAAACACATCAATTACACATTAAACAGAGTATCAAGTCCTTTACTCTTTAAATTCCCAATTTAACAATACAAAGCACTTTATAATTTAAAGTTAAAAAAACATTGCAACTTAAAGAAGAATTGCTAAGTATGTACTTGGATAAGCACGAAAATGCAATGATTCAAAAAAGCACCAATAGATTCTAGCTGCAAAAAGCATAACTTAGTATGTCAGTTTACAAAATACTTGTAACCATTTTGCAGTTATTAGTGAGACTACATCTCCAATTGGAAGTTAATCAGAATATTTACCATATAAATTCTGCAAAGCTATCCAGTCAATAGTGTTATATTAGTACAATGTCAGCACCACAGCAGTGAAAACCACCAGGCTGTAGATGTTAAATTTGCAAGTAATGCGAGATACCATGACATCATTGCACTGCCATCTGTGCTGTTCTTTTACACAGCAAGATTCTGTTCATTTTCAGCAAGAGAATATGTAGCAGCAGTCACTGTGAGTATCAGGTCCTTTAGATATTTCTTTAAACAAAATTAACAACAATATCATGTTTCGACTACATAGCTTGTGTTCAAATCAGTTTTAACTTTGTATTAAAGCAAGCTGTATGAAGTAATTTATAAGTGAAAGCACTCAGCTCAATGCAGCTCATGTAAGGCAGAGTCAAAAAACAAACTTTCCCAACCTGGCACATCAGTTCTTTGCCGATGTTAAACTTTAACCAGGTCTTCTAACTTCTGTGAATAGTTTACTTGCCAAGAAGGTAAAACACAGCCAGCAGTATAACTTAGCAACTGTCATCTAAGCTGGTACCAAGCTGAAACTGGTAGCTGCAGAATCACAGCACCATTTTAAAACAGCTATAGGGGAGCCAGTAAAGAGAGAGGAATGAGGGAATACTGCTAGAGTTTGTAAGATTAATCAATTGTAACTGCAGTTTGCCTGTGCAATATTGAAGTATTTTCTGATTAGTGAAAACAGCAAGATTCTTTTTCAAACAAATCAAAATGCCAGCTCATAATGTCTTCATAACCTGAGCATTAAAAGGGAGCTGGATGAGTTCCTGAGATTGGTCAACATACTGTATATAGGTGGGTCACTGTGGAATAAGCCACTTTGCCATTGCAGTCTTCTGGAACTTGGTCATGGAGCCAATGGTCCATTGTGCAGATGCCAGCTCTTTGAAAGACCAATTAATCCCATTCTTCTACTCTTCCCCCATGGCTCTCCAAATCTTTCCTTTTCAAGTACATATCTAAATTCCCTTTGAAAGCTGTTGTTGAATCTGCTTCCACCACCCTTCCAGGCAATGCATTCCACATCATCACAACTCACTGCATAAAAATAAACTCATCTTCCATTTGGTTCTGTTTGATTGCCTTCACAGGTCATAGAGGAATTTCTCAGTTGATCTAGGGTTTTCTTCCAAGTTTTTTTTGCCTCTCACAGATTGTTGGTGTGTGGAAGGAAGGTGGGTGATGTACAGGAGCTGCACTATGGCAGTATAGAAGAGGTGCACTGGACTAGCTAATTGTTCCTGTCCTTTTTCATAAGTTTGAAATCGTTATTTCTATTGTATTGCATTTAAGTACAGATACAGGTCATTCAGGCCAACAGTTCCATGCCGGTATTTATACTTTGCATTAGCTTCTGTCTTCAAGCCCATCAACACATCCTTTTATTCCTCCCTCCCTTCTGCTTATCTAACTTCCCCTTAACCTCTGCTTATGTTAGTGAATTCTAAATTCTAACCGCTACTGGATAAGAATTTTGCTCCTGAATTCCCTGCTGGATTTATTAGTGACATTCATGGTCCCTTTTCTTCTATTTATAGCCCCTGTGCTGCAATACAGCTATGTAAAAAAAAATAGTTATTCCCAATTATTTGAAAAGAGAATTTTATATGGCTAGAAAATCTTGCGACACATCACATAAGCAGCAAACTCTTGAAGAACTGTTTGGTTCTTCACTGATGCTGCCTGACCTGCTGAGTGTTTCCAGCATTTTCTATTTTTATTACGAGTCACAAAATCCTGATTATGCTGATTTAATTGTAAAATTACAATGGCTACAAAACTCAAGATGATTGGCTCACCCTTCAACAGCATGACACACACATTAGTGTTTCAAGCAGACAATGGAGCATGTGTAGCCATTAACTCAAAAGACTCATCTTCTATTGGGTGGTCAGTTAACTTACTGATTACATTCATCAACTCTGCAAATTGTATGAATTTGGCATTATGAACAGGTTTAAGTAATCTTAATTTTGTAGAACACAGGGACTGAGAAAGATCAGCAATCTCATTCCTTAAAAGATCTACATTTTACTGACAGTTAAGTGTGAAACAGCTCCCAGCAGTTTCTAGTGATGATAAGTCTGATTCGCTGTGTGAGTCCTAGTGTCACACCAGTTGCAGAGTGCCTTTTATTGGGTAACTAACTCACAACATTTGCTAATTTATTATTAAATCGCAGGAAGGAAAACATACCCCACCAAAAATATGATTTTGTCCGCATTGTACATAATTATAAATCCCACAATGTGAGCATTCCCTGATGCAACATTATTAACTGTGCTTTTTTAAATTAGGAATTCATATAAACATTGCAAATGCCCTCCATGACAAGTAGCTTGCTGACAGATCTTAACGATATTGTTATATAGTCCACTCTTGATGATTCAAAGTCATCTCTTGTACTAAAAAAAAACTGAATTATCCAATAAGGTTGGAATTTGGTGCTTAACAGCTATGAATTAAGAGAAATGGTCCAAAGTTACTTATTGATTATAATGATGAGGTACTTATAGGCAATTCATGCATTTAAACCTGCTATGATGACATTACCTCAAGGAGACTGTGTGCAGGCATGCAGCAAATGCACAGAGCTCATTGGTCAATGTCAACTAAGAAAAGGCAAAACCCCAAACATCAACAAACCTCATTCCTTTAAACTAAATATTGCATATATACAAAATATCAATGCAGTAATAATTACATCTGTGCCTCTAGATGACACTTATAATACTTACCTAAACCCAGAGATCAGTTGCCTCCGCCCATTATCCATAACACTATGGCTCCTGATAATCAGTTGCAGCCTATCTCTAAATAAGTCTGCAACAAAGGCTATTTATTGATAAATAACCCTTGGTGTGGAATGCTGCCATGAATCAAGTACAGGAAGCCCACGCAAAAAGCTAACATAAACAACAATCCAAACACAAAATAAAACTCTACTTAAAGTTTAAACCTTTCAAATTATTTATGAAAAAGGTTGATTTAAGGTAGTAATTTAGTCTATGATAGTTTTCAGCCACTTGAACTCATGTCAGGGCTTATAGGCGTGGGGTTAATCATTAGCAACCCAAAATAGGCATTAAAATGATCCATGTTCAGTTACTAAATGCAGCTAACAAAAGTAATGGTTTATTTTGTAACTTCATGGAAATTTTGATAACTACATAATAAAGAACTCTCTGAACTGGTGGAGGAATATGGCTGAGGGAGGAGTTTTACCATTAGCTTACACAATAAAATAGAAATCAATTAAGAGCTGGAAAGCATAGCTCAAAGAGAACTACAAGTGACGAGTAGAAGAAATTTAAATATTACTTTTAAAGTTTCCCAGAATTGCCTTTATCATCTAAAACATTAATGGCAACTTGGACTGCTAAAACTATTGCATTATTTTACCAACTGGGCAATACAGAAACTCTTCCACTTAACATTGATTTATAAGGATAACAGAACAGATTTACTTCTCTGGAAAGACCAAGATTGTTCAGAGAAAAAGGCTGAGGGGCGACCTGAAAGGAATATTTTAAATTTATGAATGGGTTTATATGGTGTCAGAGAGAAAATGTTTTCATTTTTTCCACACGGTGGGCAGAATTTTATGGCCCCGTTCAGTGGGGACTGGGCTGTAAAATGCCGCGAGACATTATAAACATTGAGATAAAAACAAAAAAACTGCGGATGCTGGAAATCCAAAACAAAAACAGAATTACCTGGAAAAACTCAGCAGGTCTGGCAGCATCGGCAGAGAAGAAAAGGGTTGACGTTTTGATTCCTCATGACCCTTCGACAGAACTACTGTCGAAGGGTCATGAGGACTCGAAACGTTAACTCTTTTCTTCTCCGCCGATGCTGCCAGACCTGCTGAGTTTTTCCAGGTAATTCTGTTTTTGTTTATTATAAACATTGACTTCAGTGGGAACGTAAAATCCCACTGCCGTAAAATTCTGCCCAGTCAGTGGTTAAGATCGGGAATGCATGGTCCAAGAGTGTCTAAGGCAGATGCAAATGCAGCTCTGAAAAGAGAACTGGATAACTATCTGAGGAGAAAAGATTTGTAAGGCTAAGATGACAAGGTAGCTAAGTAGCTCTTACTGAGAGCCAGCACAGATATGACAGGCCAAATGGCCTCCTTCTGTGCTGTAACCATTCTATGATTGTGGGGAACTCCAAAGAGATTACAGATATAAAATTACTGACTGATAAACCCAACAGAGAATTCAGGACAAACCTCTGTACCCAGAGTGGTGAGAATATGGAACTCATTACCACAAGGAGCAGTTAAGGCAAATAACAATAGATGCATTTAAGGGAAAGCTAGATGAGAGAGAAAGGAAGGGGAGGGAGGAGTGCACTGATCGACTGAGACAAAGTGGGGGCTGGTGTAAGGATGCTCATGTGGAGCATAAACGTTGGTATGTGTGTATACCTCAGGAAGGAACTGGGTTGGGCTTAGCTGGACCAATGGACAGTTACAGGTACCCAAACACTCTACCTAAGCTAATACATATTGCATGGCCACTTACACGATACCAGAAGGCAAACAGCACCTATGTAACCATGCCTCAGTCACTGGTAGGACAGAAAGGCATTAGAGGCGTTTTCGTGAACATGATATGTACTTTAATCTGTTTATTCTGTCCTATCCAAGGTTCGACATGTAGGGAAGAATATTTCCTCAGTTTGTTTTGGTCACAAAGTTATAAATGCATGCATGAAAAATACATGTAAATTTATTATTAATCAATCTGTGGCAAGTGAGCCAATTCTAGGAGTCGAGACTTCTGTTGTGCCTTACTAGTCGTTTGCGGAGGCAAGAGGAATTCAACAATACGAGTAGTTTACCGAACTGTTAACATTTCGATAATGAACAGTCTGTACGACTTGTTCTTCGACCACTCAGAACTCACATCAGCAAGTGACAGATAATTATGATATGGTTGTGAATAGCAGTATCAAGGCCAAATTCCAAATTAACTTTGGAATCCTATGAATGCTGGACAAGCACTAAACCAGAATTCATTCAAGTGACTTAGTCTTATTTTTCATTCAAATAGGTTATTCATCACACAAAGCAACCTGACTTTGTGTATATCACTCCCCGCCGACTACCCTCAAAAAACACACTCTGGAATGGGCAACCAAAAAAAACAAACTTTTTCTTTTTCATGTTACAAAAGCAAAATCTGACTTGACTCCCTCACAATTTACAGTCCTTCCTGCAAAGAACCATGTTGTTTTAGCTAATGGACTCGGCCCTGGGTTCAACTCCACATCCTTTGTTCGACAATTAATGTGGAACCCAGGGCTTTTGTTGCCAATAACTAATGTCAGGAGAAATAACATTAGTTCATGTTATCTCTCACAAGATGCCATTTTTGTTCTGTTTAGCTACCATTGGTGCTGATGTTAAGAAACCAGCAGCACCAGTGAAGAACAACACAGAAAAGCATGTTAATTCTCAAAGCAGCTGGCCCCAGACTGTCATCTCAGCCTGGATCTACCACAACTATCTAATAATTCAAAATTACCCAATTTCAAAACTACCCTCTGTTCATTTATCTCAGCTTGGGGAGGGGATGCTTCAACTGACCTTAGTAAACCATTGCTCAGTAGAGAGTTGGTAGAAGAGAAGTTAGGGGGATGCTTAACTGACCTCAATAAACCATTGCTCAGTAGAGGTTTGGAAGATGAGAAGTTAGCCAGAACCTCCCTCAGAATGAGTGATGCCTGATCCCCAACCCAACCCAGAGCCTCGAAGGCGACCCAGAGCCCCTAAGGCAACCCGAACCCCCTGTGCCACCAGGGTTGTTTCCTCATTCCCCTACCCAACAGCACTGGTACACTTCCTCATACCCCATTCCAACGGTGTAGCCTACTGACTTTGACCCATGTGCATCTCTTCCTTTCACTCACCACCACCCCCCTATGCATCCAGCTGAGGGTAGGAGTGAGGGGTGGTGGTGGTGGTGGTACAGTTGCCATTGTGGGCGTGGGGATTGGAGTTGGCTCTGGGGGTGGGGTATGGAATGGAGTTGCCCCTTGATGGTCAGGATGGGTATTTGGAGGGGGGGGGGGTTGTTGGTGTCAGGGAGGAGATCAGGGATGGGATGAAGGTGGGGTGAGGTGGGGTGACGTAGGGGCCATCAAAGGTGGGGGAGATGGGGGGATTGAGGATTGAACGCAGGGCAGGCAGGAAAGGAAAGGGAAGGAAGAAGAGGTGGGGGTTGGATTGGAATAGTCCTTGTGGGTGAGGGGAATCAAGATCAGTGTGAGGGCGGGGTACGTGGAGGCTCCAGGGCGGGGAGAAGCTGTGGACTGGGTTGTCCCCGGGGGCAGAAGGATGAGGAGGCTCCAGGGCGGGGGTGGTTCGAGTTGCCCCTCACCCCGGGGGCCGGGGTCTGGGGGCCGGGGGCCGGGGTCTGGGGGCCGGAGTCTGGGGGCCGGGGGTCTGGGGGCCGGGGGCCGGGGTCTGGGGGCCGGGGGCCGGGGGTCTGGGGGCCGGGGTCTGGGGGCCGGGGTCTGGGGGCCGGGGTCTGGGGTCTGGGGGCCGGGGGCCGGGGTCTGGGGTCTGGGGGCCGGGGGCCGGTGTCTGGGGGCCGGGGTCTGGGGTCTGGGGGCCGGTGTCTGGGGGCCGGGGTCTGGGGTCTGGGGGCCGGGGGCCGGTGTCTGGGGGCCGGGGTCTGGGGTCTGGGGGCCGGGGGCCGGTGTCTGGGGGCCGGGGTCTGGGGTCTGGGGTCTGGGGGCCGGGGGCCGGGGTCTGGGGGCCGGGGGCCGGGGGCCGGGGTCTGGGGGCCGGGGTCTGGGGGCCGGGGGCCGGGGGTCTGGGGTCCGGGGGCCGGGGTCTGGGGGCCGGGGTCTGGGGTCTGGGGTCCGGGGTCCGGGGGCCGGGGTCTGGGGTCTGGGGGTCTGGGGGCCGGGGTCTGGGGGCCGGGGTCTGGGGGCCGGGGTCTGGGGTCTGGGGGCCGGGGTCTGGGGGCCGGGGTCTGGGGGCCGGGGTCTGGGGTCCGGGGTCTGGGGTCCGGGGGCCGGTGTCTGGGGTCTGGGGGTCTGGGGGCCGGTGTCTGGGGTCTGGGGTCTGGGGGCCGGGGTCTGGGGGCCGGGGTCTGGGGGCCGGGGGCCGGGGTCTGGGGGCCGGGGTCTGGGGGCCGGGGGCCGGTGTCTGGGGGCCGGGGTCTGGGGGCCGGGGTCTGGGGTCTGGGGGCCGGGGTCTGGGGTCCGGTGTCTGGGGGCCGGGGGCCGGTGTCTGGGGGCCGGGGTCTGGGGGCCGGGGGCCGGGGTCTGGGGGCCGGGGTCTGGGGGCCGGGGTCTGGGGTCTGGGGGCCGGGGTCTGGGGGCCGGGGTCCGGGGGCCGGGGTCTGGGGGCCGGGGTCTGGGGGCCGGGGTCTGGGGGCCGGGGTCTGGGGGCCGGTGTCTGGGGGCCGGGGTCTGGGGGCCGGGGTCTGGGGTCTGGGGGCCGGTGTCTGGGGGCCGGGGTCTGGGGTCTGGGGGCCGGGGTCTGGGGGCCGGGGTCTGGGGGCCGGGGTCTGGGGGCCGGGGTCTGGGGTCTGGGGGCCGGGGTCTGGGGGCCGGGGTCTGGGGGCCGGGGGCCGGTGTCTGGGGGCCGGTGTCTGGGGGCCGGGGTCTGGGGGCCGGGGTCTGGGGGCCGGGGTCTGGGGGCCGGGGGTCTGGGGGCCGGTGTCTGGGGGCCGGGGGTCTGGGGGCCGGGGTCTGGGGGCCGGGGTCTGGTGTCTGGGGTCCGGGGGCCGGTGTCTGGGGGCCGGGGTCTGGGGGCTCAGTCTTCCCCCGCTCCGCTAACCCGGCTCCGGCTCCGGGACTTACCGTGACTCCATAGCGCAGGGCGAGGCCTCGAAGGGTGTCGTTGGGGCTGACCGGGTGCTGGATGTATTTCTCGGCCAGCGGGGCCGACACACTGGCCGTGCTGCCGTACGAGCGGGTCTTGGTGCGGGCCAGGCTCTGGGACAGCTCGGCCTCCGACTCGTCCGCTCCGCCGGCCCCGGGCGGCTGCGCCTCGGCCATCCTTCAGCAGCAAATCCCCCCCCTTCCCCCCCCCGCGGGCTGAGGTGGGGGGGGGCGGGCAGGAGGGGGTAAAGCGGGGGAGGGGAGGGGAGGGGGCCTGGGCCTGGAGACCGCGCCTCAGATGCGGCGGCTCCTCCTCCGGCGGTGACCGAATGACCGGGGGGAGCCTCCCCTCCGCCCGTCAGCAGCCGAACCGCCGCCAACTCCCCGCCCAGCAGCTTCCCTGAGGCGGCTGCCGGACAACAGCCGCCGTGGCGCAGTCGGTAAGGGAGCCGCCTCTGAGCCCGGAGCTCCGGGTTCGAATCCCAGCCCAGAGCCTGAGCCTGAGCCTGAGCACCGCACCTCCCCCCCGACAGCACTGCAGGGAGTGCGGCACTGTCGGAAGTGCATGTAGGAGACCGTGTGGCTCCCTGTGGAAAATCAGGGGGGTTTCTGCCAATACTTGTCCTATATAAAAAAAACTGATCTTTATTCCATCCCCGTTTGTGGGATTAGGCGCGAAATTTAACACCGTCATTACCACTTTTAAATGCTTGCATCTCATTGGTTTAAAGCCCCTTTGGGAAGTCCTGAAGCCATGAATGGTGCTGTATCAGTGTCAGAAACAGAAACAGAATGACCTGCAAAAACTCAGCAGGTCTGGCAGCATCGGCGGAGAAGAAAAGAGTTGACGTTTCGAGTCCTCATGACCCTTCGACAGAACTTGAGTTCGAGTCCAGGAAAGAGCTGAAATATAAGCTGGTTTAAGGTGTGTGTGTGGGGGGCGGAGAGATAGAGAGAGAGAGGGGTGGGGGGGGTGTGGTTGTAGGGACAAACAAACAGTGATAGAAGCAGATCATCAAAAGATGTCAACAACAATAGTACAATAGAACACATAGGTGTTAAAGTTAAAGTTGGTGATATTATCTAAACGAATGTGCTAATTAAGAATGGATGGTAGGGCACTCAAGGTATAGCTCTAGTGGGTTTTTTTTTATTTTATATAATGGAAATAGGTGGGAAAAGGAAAATCTTTATAATTTATTGGGAAAAAAAAAGAGAAGGGGGAAACAGAAAGGGGGTGGGGATGGGGGAGGGACCTCACGACCTAAAGTTGTTGAATTCAATATTCATTCCGGAAGGCTGTAAAGTGCCTAGTCGGAAGATGACGTGTAGTTCCTCCAGTTTGCGTTGGGCTTCACTGGAACAATGCAGCAAGCCAAGGACAGACATGTGGGCAATAGAGCAGGGTGGAGTGTTGAAATGGCAGGCGCCAGGGAGGTTTGGGTCATTCTTGCGGACAGACCGCAGGTGTTCTGCAAAGCGGTCGCCCAGTTTACGTTTGGTCTCTCCAATGTAGAGGAGACCACATTGGGAGCAACGAATGCAGTAGACTAAGTTGGGGGAAATGCAAGTGAAATGCTGCTTCACTTGAAAGGAGTGTTTGGGTCCTTGGACGGTGAGGAGAGAGGAAGTGAAGGGGCAGGTGTTGCATCTTTTGCGTGGGCATGGGGTTGTGCCATAGGAGGGGGTTGAGGAGTAGGGGGTGATGGAGGAGTGGACCAGGGTGTCCCAGAGGGAGCGATCCCTACGGAATGCCGATAAGGGGGGTGAAGGGAAGATGTGTTTGGTGGTGGCATCATGCTGGAGTTGGCGGAAATGGCAGAGGATGATCCTTTGAATGCGGAGGCTGGTGGAGTGATAAGTGAGGACAAGGGGGACCCTATCATGTTTCTGGGAGGGAGGAGAAGGCGTGAGGGCGGATGCGCGGGAGATGGGCTGGACAGGGTTGAGGGCCCTGTCAATGACCGTGGGTGGAAAACTTCGGTTAAGGAAGAAGGAGAACATGTCAGAGGAACTGTTTTTGAATGTAGCATCATCGGAACAGATGCGACGGAGGCGAAGGAACTGAGAGAATGGGATGGAGTCCTTACAGGAAGCGGGGTGTGAGGAGCTGTAGTCGAGGTAGCTGTGGGAGTCGGTGGGTTTGTAATGGATATTGGTGGACAGTCTATCACCAGAGATTGAGACAGAGAGGTCAAGGAAGGGAAGGGAAGTGTCAGAGATGGACCACGTGAAAATGATGGAGGGGTGGAGATTGGAAGCAAAATTAATAAATTTTTCCAATTCCTGACGAGAGCATGAAGCGGCACCGAAGTAATCATCGATGTACCGGAGAAAGAGTTGTGGAAGGGGGCCGGAGTAGGACTGCAACAAGGAATGTTCCACATACCCCATAAAGAGACAGGCATAGCTAGGGCCCATGCGGGTACCCATTGCCACACCTTTTATTTGGAGGAAGTGAGAGGAGTTGAAGGAGAAATTGTTCAGCGTGAGAACAAGTTCAGCCAGACGGAGGAGAGTAGTGGTGGATGGGGATTGTTCGGTCCTCTGTTCGAGGAAGAAGCTAAGGGCCCTCAGACCATCCTGGTGGGGGATGGAGGTGTAGAGGGATTGGACGTCCATGGTGAAGAGGAAGCGGTAGGGGCCAGGGAACTGGAAATTGTTGATGTGACGTAAGGTGTCAGAGGAATCACGGATGTAGGTGGGAAGGGACTGGACAAGGGGAGAGAGAAGGGAGTCAAGATAACGAGAAATGAGTTCTGTGGGGCAGGAGCAAGCTGAGACGATCGGTCTACCGGGGCAGTTCTGTTTGTGGATTTTGGGTAGGAGATAGAAGCGGGCCGTCCGAGGTTGGGCGACTATCAGGTTGGAAGCTGTGGGAGGGAGATCCCCAGAGGAGATGAGGTCAGTGACAGTCCTGGAAACAGTGGCTTGATGTTCAGTGGTGGGGTCATGGTCCAGGGAGAGGGAGGAGGAAGTGTCTGTGAGTTGACGCTCAGCCTCCACGAGGTAGAGGTTGTTTTGGATTTCCAGCATCCGCAGTTTTTTTGTTTTTATCTCTGTATCAGTGTCAGTTGTTTTGGGCTGAGGGGCGTAGTTGGGCCGAATGGCCTCTGTATTTAAGTGATGACTTTGTGCGTTACGGAAGGGCAGGTTATGCGTTCTGCAATTTAAGGGTGATTCCAGCCTAACCGGACTATGTGGGGAAAAGGCAGCCACTTATCAGACAGTGGAGCGTAAAATCAAGTGATGTGTTCGGTTAACTTTACTCCCATTGTGTTAATTCATTCACAGGATGTGGGCATCACGGGCTGGGCCAGCATTTATTGCCCATCCCCTTGAGCTGGTGGTTGTGAGCCACCTTGAATTGTTGCAGAGCCCATGTTACAACAGAGTGGCTTACTCAGCCATTTCAGAGGGCAGTTAAGAGTCAACCACCTTCCTCAGTCAACCACCTTACTCAGCCATTTCAGAGGGCAGTTAAGAGTCAACCACCTTCCTCAGTCAACCACCTTACTCAGCCATTTCAGAGGGCAGTTAAGAGTCAACCACCTTCCTCAGTCAACCACCTTACTCAGCCATTTCAGAGGGCAGTTAAGAGTCAACCACCTTCCTCAGTCAACCACCTTACTCAGCCATTTCAGAGGGCAGTTAAGAGTCAACCACCTTCCTCAGTCAACCACCTTACTCAGCCATTTCAGAGGGCAGTTAAGAGTCAACCACCTTGCTGTGGGTCTGGAGTCACATGCAGGCCAGACCAGGTAAGGATTGGGGCGGGCGGGGGGTGGGGGGGGGGGGGGTGCAGTGGTGCAGGAGACAATCAACAATGGTTTCATGATCACTGCTACAGAATTTAAAAGATTTAAAAGATTATCGCTGCTACAGAGACTAATTTTTTTCAATTACAGATCTTTGTTAATTGAATTTAAATTCCACCAGCTGCCAGGTGGGATTTGATCCTTGGTCCCCAGAGCATTAGCTCTGGGCCTCTGAATTTAAGAATTGTGAACCAAGGTTTCCTTCTACTACATTCAACAGGCCCCCGATTTTCTTGTTCACTCATTCCAAAATGTGGAAAATGAAAAGGCTGGAAAGTCCAAAAGTTAAAATTCTCAGCTCTTGATTAATGACACATTCATATACTGATAAATTGGTCCTGTTGTTGCCCAGAGTTTGTTGAAGATGAGTTTTTTTTAAATGTGCGAGATGGCATTGAATTGAGAGATTTCAGAAACTTGCCTGTAGAACTGTCTAATGGCCAGAGCCTGCAATTGCCTAATGACAGTTGACTTCACAGTAGTGATTGGGAAAAGTTAGAAATAGCCATGTACAATGGTAAATATTGACTCAAAAGCTGCTCAAAATTCATGACAACAGGAAGTAAGGTTTGTGGAGAAGTTTTTACTCGAGATAAGATTTCAGAAAATATGTACATGTAATTTAAGGAAACGATCCCTCTGCTGATGAAAGAGGGGGAAATGGCGATACCTCCTGTGGACTGGAGTGCACCAGCACAACAACCAATGGCTACAGCAACTTGGCAACAGGTGCCAACACTGAAAACAACCACCCACAATGTCACATGGCAGCTTCATGTACAATGCTTGTGGCAGAACCTGCCTCACAGGCAGCAGCAAAAGTGCACCAGGTGAAGACCCCCTCCACCTAAATGGATTGTTTACTGCGTGTCCATCATCTCTTGTAGATGGAAGGATGCCAACAACAGATATTTGTTCTTGTAACATTGTCTTTAATATATTATGTATTTGTAAATGAAAAAATGCACATGGATATCAATATACAAAAGGACATCTGCATATTAGGCATGAGGTTGTAGGAAAATACTCTGTAAATTGTTTGAATTGTGTTCTCAAAATGGAATTTCACTAAAATTAATCTCACTGTATGAAGTCAGATAAATTGAAAGTCGGGAAATGACTGGGAAACCAAAACTAATTAAAACCCTGAGAATGTTTATTTAAATTGTGCATTCCATTCCAGTAATAAAACAACAAACACTGAGCACTGAGTTAATGGGACATTAATATGCCTGATCTGATCCTGTGTAGAATTCTATGCTAAAGAAGTATTGAGGAGTAACAAGTAGGATTTAGTATTCCTCGGTGGCCGTGCATCATTATCTTTGACATTTTCCAAACTTATGCATAACTGCTGAAAGTGATTGACAACAGAAGAGGTGAACCCTTCAAACACACATCACCCAGACTGACCAGTTTTATGAAAAGGGGATTTTCCTTGAACTTAGGATATATTAAGGGGTGCTTGGAACAGATCATTTTTGTCCTTGTTTTATGCTCTTAAATTCTCCTAGTCTTGGTTGCATGTAATATCTCTATGTGAAAGAAGATTCTCTCCACTTATCTAGTAATCTTTACCTAGCAGGTGTAGATGAGTACCTTTACAACTACAAAGTATATTCAGGACAGAGAACAAGAACTTATCAAGTCAAATAGTATGGTCATACTAGCAAGCAGGCAGAGGCATAAGTGTATAACTTAACTGTACAAGTTGTCTGAATTTAAGGCACATGAGAGTTAAGTCAGTTAATAAATCAATCTGTTAATCAGTTAACAGGTACTGTCTTTTTATTTTGCAAAAATATACTTTATTCCTAAAATATCTAAGAGAACATTACATAACATTTCAAAATAGTCATTACTGAAAGTGCAATGATATTTAAATTTTCCACATAGATCATGTTGCACTCTGAAGTGCCTCAATACAATTGTGACATATGTAATATTTACTATATACATTCAATGTTCAACATACAGCCTGAGGGGTTCTATACAGTTTCCATTCCCTTGGTGCATTATGGCTGAAAGGCCTTAGGTGGTGGCTTTTCCTCACTGTGCCCTTGCAGCGCCTGCCCCAAGCTTTAGTGCATCCCTCAGTACCTAGTCTAGAATCTTGGAATGTGCCAGTCTGCAACACTTGATTATTGACAAATCTTTACTGTCATTCATCTGTAAGATGATAGTGCAGTGTTAATGTTCATGAACTATAATCCTCTGGGAGCACAGGTTCAAATCCCACTACAAGCAGCTGGTAGAATTTGAATTCAGCTAGTCTCACAAATGGTAACCACAACAACTATTGTCAATAGTTGTAAAAATCCATTTAGTTCACTAATATCCTTTAGGGAAGGAAATCTGCTGGTCTGGCCTACATGTGACTCCAGACCCACAGCAATGTGATTGACTCTTAACTGTACTCTGAAATGGCCTAGCAAGCCATTCAGTTCAAGGGTAATCAGAGATGGGCAACAAATGCAGGCTTTGATTCCCACAAAATAATAATTTTTTAAAAATTGAAACAGAGGAACCAAGTCAAACAGATAACCTTGCTACCAAAGGCTTGAATGTTTGCTTCAATGTTCCAGAAGTTAACATCGCCATCCCAAGAAATGAAGTTCAACTTGACCATGTTGCTCATAGGGACAAGATGCTGGTGATTGACATTGCTTCCAGAGCTTGTTAGATAGACTTTATTCTGGATTGACAATATCATGTTAACCTAGGGAGTTTACGTCTAAAGAAACCTCACTCATTTGCAGTAGTCTCAAGCACTCAATTGTAAATAAGCAGGCAGTCATTTGGAAATGCTAAAGTAAAATTATACATTGAGCTGCCTTTGCAACTTGTTATTTATCTTGTTAAATAATTCTATCTATTAGCTATGTGTTATTCAGATAATTTGTTCTCTTAGTAGCTAATGTAGAGTAGTAAGATGAATTCAAAATTATTCCAAACGGTGTGACGTAAGGCAGTTCAGCAAGCTGATTTTGGCATCATTCACCTCTAGACCATAGCTGGTTAGTGAATCTGAGACAATTCCTTAGTGAGGAGTTAAAATGGCGAGGGTGAGGGCAGGCAGGGTTACAGATTCATCTGGTTCCTTGGTATATAATTTAGGATACCTAAATACAATGTTCGTACAAGGCCTGTTGGAGTATCTCTACATTTGACAATATTACCAGCTACAAGTGTTAGGATTAAATGGGATAGAACAAGGCATCACATTTATACAGAGAGTTTCAAGTTCCCATCCAATACACCCCCCTCCCCTGCCCCACTCATATGTTCTATGCAGTAGCTTTGGAAGTGCAGGCATAATACTGGTACAATTACTGAAAATATGCTTTGACCTTCCTAAGGGCACATGTTTTATGTGTTAGTCAGTATGCCTCACTCTGGGAATAGCAAATTACATTATTAAAAATACACATTGAAAGCTTCCAATGATTTGGTTGCTACAGAAAATGGTAACAATGAGAAGCCCATTTTTACTTAGTGTTTTCATGATTATTAAATTTGGACTGTTCAATGTTATTGGTTAATATTTTGCTGTTAGAATATTCAATTTGGACAAAGAAACTATTTCTGTTTCAAGAGGAATTCCCATACTACTTGGTCACAGCTTTTCAGGAAGAGTACTAGAGATACATTCCGAGTCTAACGGTACGTTGACAAATATTCACCAATTGTTTTCTTAGTATTTCTTGCATATAAACCCTATTTGATTCTAGTTATAGCTCCACCTGAATACATTGCTAGGATCTTAGCTAGAACTATAGGTCACAATTTAATAAAGCCAAAGTGCTACAAGTAAAAGTTTATTCAGGATAAATACATTACATGCACTAAGATAATTGATGAAGAATGCACAGCAGAATAAAAGCAAAATACTGCAGATGCTGGAGATCTGAAATTAAAAAACAGCACTTTATTTTTATAATTAATGCATAGCAGGAACTTGCCAACACAATGACAGATGCTGTCAAGGGAACTGTGATAAGGTCACCTTTGTTTAATGTTCCTATTCCAAGGAGAAAGTAGGTCATGCCAGGGAAAAATATATGTTTTAAGTCATCAGCATTATAGAATTAAAAGCAAAAAACAATTGAAATGTTGATAAGATTATCGATGAACAAGAGAAAAAAAATAACTTGAAGAAGGGTAAGAAACCAGACAACAAAATGGATTCAAAAGTTTAAAGTATAGGTAAAGCAGCAAGGAATAATAATCGGAAAAGGGTACAGCTTGTAAGAGAAGCAGGTGGCAGAAAATCTGGATTTACTTGGATACATTTTGTATGTACATAAAATATTTTAAAAAGCATTTATAGCACAAAAACAGGCTATTCAGCCCAACAGGTCCATGCTGGTAGCTATACTCCATATGAGCTTCCTACTCATATACTCCATATGAGCTTCCTACTCTTTATTTAGTTTCATCAACATATCCTTATAATTCTTTCTCCCTCATATCACTTGTCCAGTTTCCGCTTGTATGTATCTAGCCTTCACTTCATGTACTCCCTTTGATAGCGAGTTCATATTCACTTCATGTACTCATTCACTTCATGTACTCATTCACTTCATATACTCCCTTTGATAGCGAGTTCATATTCACTTCATGTACTCATTCACTTCATATACTCCCTTTGATAGCGAGTTCATATTCACTTCATGTACTCATTCACTTCATGTACTCCCTTTGATAGCGAGTTCATATTCACTTCATGTACTCATTCACTTCATGTACTCCCTTTGATAGCGAGTTCATATTCACTTCATGTACTCATTCACTTCATGTACTCCCTTTGATAGCGAGTTCATATTCACTTCATGTACTCATTCACTTCATGTACTCCCTTTGATAGCGAGTTCATATTCACTTCATGTACTCATTCACTTCATGTACTCCCTTTGATAGCGAGTTCATATTCACTTCATGTACTCATTCACTTCATGTACTCCCTTTGATAGCGAGTTCATATTCACTTCATGTAGTCATTCACTTCATGTACTCCCTTTGATAGCGAGTTCATATTCACTTCATGTACTCATTCACTTCATGTACTCCCTTTGATAGCAAGTTCATATTCACTTCATGTACTCATTCACTTCATGTACTCATTCACTTCATGTACTCCCTTTGATAGCGAGTTCATATTCACTTCATGTACTCATTCACTTCATGTACTCCCTTTGATAGCGAGTTCATATTCACTTCATGTACTCATTTACTTCATGTACTCCCTTTGATAGCGAGTTCATATTCACTTCATGTACTCATTCACTTCATGTACTCATTCACTTCATGTACTCCCTTTGATAGCGAGTTCATATTCACTTCATGTACTCATTCACTTCATGTACTCCCTTTGATAGCGAATTCATATTCACTTCATGTACTCATTCACTTCATGTACTCCCTTTGATAGCGAGTTCATATTCACTTCATGTACTCATTCACTTCATGTACTCCCTTTGATAGCGAGTTCATATTCACTTCATGTACTCATTCACTTCATGTACTCCCTTTGATAGCGAGTTCATATTCACTTCATGTACTCATTCACTTCATGTACTCATTCACTTCATGTACTCCCTTTGATAGCGAGTTCATATTCACTTCATGTACTCATTCACTTCATGTACTCCCTTTGATAGCGAGTTCATATTCACTTCATGTACTCATTCACTTCATGTACTCCCTTTGATAGCGAGTTCATATTCACTTCATGTACTCATTCACTTCATGTACTCCCTTTGATAGCGAAGTCATATTCACTTCATGTACTCATTCACTTCATGTACTCCCTTTGATAGCGAGTTCATATTCACTTCATGTACTCATTCACTTCATGTACTCATTCACTTCATGTACTCCCTTTGATAGCGAGTTTATATTCACTTCATGTACTCATTCACTTCATGTACTCATTCACTTCATGTACTCCCTTTGATAGCGAGTTCATATTCACTTCATGTACTCATTCACTTCATGTACTCCCTTTGATAGCGAGTTCATATTCACTTCATGTACTCATTCACTTCATGTACTCCCTTTGATAGCGAGTTCATATTCACTTCATGTACTCATTCACTTCATGTACTCCCTTTGATAGCGAGTTCATATTCACTTCATGTACTCATTCACTTCATGTACTCCCTTTGATAGCGAGTTCATATTCACTTCATGTACTCATTCACTTCATGTACTCCCTTTGATAGTGAGTTCATATTCACTTCATGTACTCATTCACTTCATGTACTCATTCACTTCATGTACTCCCTTTGATAGCGAGTTCATATTCACTTCATGTACTCATTCACTTCATGTACTCCCTTTGATAGCGAGTTCATATTCACTTCATGTACTCATTCACTTCATGTACTCATTCACTTCATGTACTCCCTTTGATAGCGAGTTCATATTCACTTCATGTACTCATTCACTTCATGTACTCCCTTTGATAGCGAGTTCATATTCACTTCATGTACTCATTCACTTCATGTACTCCCTTTGATAGCGAGTTCATATTCACTTCATGTACTCATTCACTTCATGTACTCATTCACTTCATGTACTCCCTTTGATAGCGAGTTCATATTCACTTCATGTACTCATTCACTTCATGTACTCCCTTTGATAGCGAGTTCATATTCTAGCCACACTCTGGGTAAAGGAGTTTTCCTGAATTCTTATTGGATTTACTAGAAACTATCTTATATTTGTGGCACCTAGTTTTAATCTTGTCTACAAGTGGAAACACCTTATCTGCATCTATCATAAAGGCCACTATTGAGTTACATCTCAGTCTTCCCTTTTCTAGAGAAAATATCTGCAGCCTGCTCCATGTTCCTTGATAGGCATAACCTTTCAATTCTGGTATAATTCCAGTAAATCTTTTTTGCATCTTCTTCAGTACCTCCATATGCTTTTTACAACATGAAAATCAGAACTGTTCACGGTACTCCAAGTGGTCTAGCCAATGTTCTATGCATAACTTCTCTGTTTTTCAAATTTATCCCTCTAGAAATGAACCCCAGTCCTTTGTTTCCCATTTTTATGGTCTTATTAACCTCCATCTGTACTTTTTGTAATCTGTTTATCTGTACCCCCGATTCCACTGTTTCTTGATCCCCAATTAGGCACCTATTTTCCAAGAAGTATACTCATACTTTCTACCAAAATATATTAACTTTCTCTTATCTATATTGAGGTTCATTTACCAATTATGTTCCCATTCTGCAAGCCTATTAATGTTTTCTGATATTCTGTCACAGTCCCATTCTTGTATTAAATATTCTGCATGATTTGGTGTCTTTCACAAATTTTGTAAATAAGCCCAAACCATTTATAAAAATTGTAAACAACAGTGGTCTCAGTATCGATCCTTGTGGAACACCACTTCCGATCATTTGCTGACCCAAGTAACTACTTTTAACCCCTACTCTTAGGCCAGGACTTTCCCTGTGGGCCTCAAAACCCCGCTATCAGGCTCAAATGGGTCAGCAGTCCACACATTGTGGGAAACAGTTACTCACCTGTGATTTTCCCCAAATTGGCCAATTAATCACCAGAGGGTTGACTCGCCAGCTAATTAAGGATGGCAGATAGGCCAATAGAAGGCCCTCCACCGTGAAAACAGCAGCAAGATACCATTCAAGGTAACTGAGGGAGAAGGCACTCCAAGATCATTTTCCATGCTTTCAATCTTAAATATCTTTATAATCTGTTCTAATCTCTTTTTCTAATGTCAGGCTGAATTCTGAGAAAGAAAATCAAGTCCTGATGCTAGGGCCAAAAGTGGGAGCTAACCGAATTCTGGGAGGTACAGGGATGCTGGGTTTTTTTTAATATTTGTTCATGGGATGTGGGTGTCACTGCCTAGGCCAGCATTTATTGCCCATCCCTAATTGCCTTTGTTCAGAGGACGTTTAAGGGTCAATCACATAGTTGTGGGCCTGGAGGCCAGACTAGGTAAGGACAGCAGATTCCCTTCTCTAAATGACATTAGTGAACCAGATGGGTTTTTTCGACAATCAACAATGGTTTCGTGGTCATCATCAGACTTTTAATTCCAGATTTTTATTGAATTCATATTTCATCAACTGCCGTGGTGGGATTCAAACCCTGGTCCCCAGAGCATTACCCTAGGTCCCTGGAATACTAGTCCACTGATTAGTCTTTGGGTGGCTAACGGCAAACAAATAACAAAGCATAATCAAGGACATTGGCCTGCTGCCCAGAGCTGCTGGCACACAGATGGCTGGTGTCACATCTCAGGCTGAAAGAACAACATTTGAAATCACAAATTTATCTGCAAGAACGACGTCATTTAATTTGCCATGCTGACTAACTCCTTAAAATGTGCTATCTGACCTTCAACCTACCAGGTCAGGTGACCGTATATGTAGTAAAGTCTGCCTTGCAGCATCTTCTCCAAATACCATATGGTATCTAATCCTCAAGTCCACACACACACACACACACAATCAGCTATCACCATGACATCCCTCCAAAAACATTGTCACAAAACTATCATATTTTTCATAATATTACTGCAGGCTTATGGGTGTGAGTGTGGATGGTTCTGTCTATGAGACTGATATAATTGAATTAGAGTAAGATAGACTGCAAGGTGAAAATTATCAAAAGGGTTACGCATAAAAAGTGTATTTGAAATGCTACTGAGTGAGCTAGAGTATAAGGGTCAGTAGGTAAGGCGTGAGTGAAATTTGCACTTTGAGATAAGTGTGGAATTGTTTGATTTTCAAAGGGATGAATTTACGTGTCATCCTTGCGCAGGGGCCATGCTAATCTTCTCTGTATCGTTCCAATTTTAGTATATGTGCTGCCGAAGTGAGCGCCCAAAGGAATGGTTAGATGTTTACAACTATCAAGATAAATAAGGCAAGGTTATTCTGTTTATTTTTCCCTAAAGGAAAAAGGGCCATACTGATGACATGAAAGATTTTTATATTATGGGTAAAGTAAATTTCCAAAGACATATAGAACAATGGGATTTTACACCTTAAAGAGAGAGAAACATATATAAAGAAGGATGGAAGGCTATGTTGGGGTGGGGGGAGGGTGAGCAAGTAAAATCTTGAAAGGTACACAGTGTGACACAGAATTTGAATAAGCCCTAGCCACTCTGATGAAGTGCTGCTCCAGTAGCTAAAGTTGTGTTAGAAGCCTGTGGAATTCTACTGTCAAGTGGGTGCTGTGGTAACCTTGCTGGATTGCCTATTTAAATTTAAAATCTATTTTGGACCGTTGCTCTAAAGGGGGTGTGTAGTTGAGAGTTGGGTTAATTAGGAATTTTGGGATTTGTAATAATATCAAGTAACTGTAATCTTGTGTATGTGTTTGAATTCTTTTCTTTTGTTAATAAATGTTTTAATTTAATTTTTAAAATCTCTAAAGTTGTTAGAGGACTCATTACTTCTGAATTCAGTGCATAAATCTTCTCGTAATACATACAAATTGCAAAACCATTGTAATAGCATAGCCAAGTTTCCTTTGTGGATGTAGTCTACCTAGCACACATCACCTGCCACATCATAACAAATTGTCCATGATATTTTTGCTTGGTCTGCGCAGCTTAGATTCCATCCTTTACTGAACATACTACAATAACGTTTGCAAACAAACTTAACAAATCATTATTTCCCTAATTCATTGAGTAAATGAATTTCTTCAATTATGAATGTCAGATAAGTTCAGTGCACAGTCCAATATAATTTCAGTACTTTGTTCAGTATTTCACTTTCTGGAAATGTTCTTCCTCTTTCACTATTTAACTGTAACATCCCTTGTGATAATTTGATGCTTCCCAATGATCTAATCCAACTACTTTCACATGTATTTGCAAACATCACAAACAGGAACTTCAAAATCACAAGAGGAGTATTTGGTGCACACCCTGTTTGCTTTCAACATAATCACAACAGATAAAACTTCACTTCTAGGCACATGCTTTGTAACAAGCTTTTCTGCTTTTCAGCTTAAAATCATATTTTTTGAATTACAAATCATTGCTCCAAACTGATTTCCAATTTCATGTTCTGTCGCTAAATCACACAGAATCTTCACATCGCTTTGATGGTCTCCTTGTGCGCCATGGTCTCCCTGCTGTCTCAGGAACTCTGGTCATCACGTCAGGATTAAGAAGTGTCATTGTCCTCTCTGGAACCAATGCTTTCCACTCTGGACTTTTGGATTATTTGATGTCAACTTCACCTCAGCCCCTACATCTGGGTCACCTACTGCTGTGTCTTTGTCAACATGATACTTTTTGACACAAAGAATTTCTGTCATACAATACTCATTCTGGTGACTGCACAGTCAGACCATTTCCCTTCTTGGCAATGACACTATATAGCTTGGTGAGATTACAACCACTAGGGAAGCAGTACTGAGCAAACTGATGGAGTTGTGGGCTGGCAAGTCTCTGGGTCCTGACGTTCTTCATCCTAGGGTCTTAAAAGAGGTGGCAAATGAGATAGTAGATGCGTTGGTGTTAATTTTCCAAAATTCCCCAGATTCTGGAAGGGTTCCATCAGACTGGAAAGTAGTAAATATAACCCCTCTATTCAAAAAGGGAGTGAAGCAGAAAACAGGAAACTATAGGCCAGTTAGTTTGACGTCTGTCTTGGGGAAGATCTTAGAATCGATCATGAAGGAGGTTATAGCTGGACACTTAGAGAAACTCAAGCATGGTTTTGTGAAAGGGAAATCATGTTTAATCAATTTATTGGAGTTCTTTGAAGGAGTAACATGCGCTGTGGATAAAGGGGAGTCTGTACTTGGATTTCCAAAAGGCATTTGATAAGGTGCCACATCAAAGGTTGTTGCAAAAAATAAAATCTCATGGTGTTAGGGGTAACATATTAGCACGGACAGAAGATTACTGGCTGACAGAAAACAGAGATATACGTAAATGGGTCTTTTTCAGATTGGCAGGATGTGACCAGTGGAATCCCACAGGGGGCTGTGCTGGGCCCTCATCATTTTAACATTTATATCAATGGCTTATTTGAGGGGAGCAAAGACACGGTAGCTAAATTTGCAGATGACACAAAGGTAGGTAGGAAAGTGTGTTGTTTAAAGAACTAGGGAGATTGCAGATGAATATGGCTAGGTTGGGTGAGTAGGTAAAAATCTGGCAGATGGAGTATAATGTGGGAAAATGTGAAGTTGTTCACTTTGGAAGGAAGAACAAAAAAAGCAGAATATTACTTAAGCAGAGAACAACTGTAGAATTTTGAGGTGCAGAGGGATCTGGATGTTATAGTGCATGAGTCACAAAAACTTAGTTTGCAGGTGCAGCAAGTAATTAAGAAGGCTAATGAAATGCTATCCTCTATTAGATGAATTGAACATAAAAGTAAGGATGTTATGCTTCAGTTATGCAGGGCATTGGTGAGACTACATCTTGAATACTGTGTGCAGTTTTGATCTCCTTATTTAAGGAAGGATGTAAATGGGTTGGATGAGGTACAGAGGAGGTTTACTAGATTGATAGTTCTGTCGAAGGGTCATGAGGACTCGAAACGTCAACTCTTTTCTTCTCCGCCGACGCTGCCAGACCTGCTGAGTTTTTCCAGGTAATTCTGTTTTTGTTTTTGTTTTGGATTTCCAGCATCCGCAGTTTTTTTGTTTTTATATTTACTAGATTGATACCTGGAATGAGTGGGTTGTCTTCTGAGGAAGGTTGAACAGACTGGGCTTGTTTCCACTGGAGTTTAGAGGAATGAGGAGTAACTTAATTGAATATATAGGATCCTGAACAATCTCGACAAGGTGGACATGGAAAGGATGTTTCCTGTTGTGGGTGAATCCAGAGCTAGGGGGCACTGTTTTAAAATTAGTGGTCATCCTTTTAGGACAGAGTTGAGGAGAATATTTTTCTCTCAGGGGGTTGTGCGACTTTGGAACTCGCTGTCTCGGAAGGCAGTGGAGGTGGGGTCATTGAATAGTTTTAAGTTGAAGGTTGATAGATGCCTGTTAAGCAAGGGAATCAAAGGTTATTGGGGGTAGATGGGAATGTGAAATTTGAAAGAAAAACAGATCAGCCATGATCTTATTGAATGATGAAGCAGGGTTGAGGAGCCAAATCGCCTACTCCTGCTCCTATTTTGTATGTTCGTATGTTCATAAATGGCGTATCCATCTTACTCAGTCTCTCCCGTCTCAATGCTTCATCACCTGGCATCACATCAGACTGTCTTGATCCCCTTCTGTGGTCTGCATAAAACTTTGCTGCACCCTTTTTCTCTGTATCATGATCTTGAACCTCCTGATCAACACTGATGTCCCTCAGCTCTGGTATCTTGGTACATATTTTGTATTCAAATAGCAGCTCAGCTTTCCAATTGTAGTGTGTGGAGTTGCTCTATACATGGTCACATATAACAGCAACACCCCTTTTCAATCTTTGCCCTCAAAACTTTGGTTCCACTCCAATTCGAGTGGATTCGATTTTAGCAGTACTGCTCCTTCCTGTCACAGTACTGGTGCCAGTTGTCTATAAAATGGAACACCTCCCTCCCAAGCCAGTCTTTCAGTTATACATTTTCCTTTGGTTCAGAGGTGGCTCATCAAGTGATACATCTGGTAACAGGAGACTGGGAGTCAAGTCAGTCCACTGTGGCAGACTCTGATACCTGAATCACACTGACCCACAGTATTTCATTGTTAACCATTGACCGGTCAACTAGCTCACTAGCAAAACCTGCAAGTGTAGATCGGTCAGTCGGGGCTGGGCCTCAAACTACTTGGCTTCCAGTGACCACATAAGCTCAGGTCACATCAAATAAGGTGGTGGTTCTAGCTGAACAAGCAAGGGGGAAGTTGCTCTGGTAAGATCCGTGGTTAAACACAGCAGTACCCCTGCATTCTGGACAAAGTGTCATTTTGGATAAGTGAGGTGTTTCCCCAGTATATTTGTACCTGCACCTTATTTAAGGAAGGATGTAAATGCTTTGGAAGGAGTTTGGAGAAGGTTTACCAGACTAATACCTGGGATGGGCGGGTTGACTTATGAGGAAAGGTTGGACTGGCCAGGCTTGTATCCGCTGGAGTTTAGAAGACTAAGAGGTGACTTAAGTGAAACATATAAGATTCTGAGGGGTCTTGACAGGGTGGATGTGGAGAAGGCATTTCCTCTTGTGGGAGAATCTAGAACTCAAGGTCACTGATTAAAAGTAAGGGGTCGCTCATTTAAAATGTTAGATGAAGTGAAATTTATTCTCAGAGTGCTGTGAGTTTTTGAAACTCTCTTCCTGAAAAGGCGGTGGAACCAGAGTCTTTGAATATTTTTAAGGCAGAAGGGGATAGATTCTTGGTAAGCGATGGGGTGTTAGGTTATCGGGGGTAGACGGGATGCAGATTTGAGGTTACTATCAGATCAGCCATGATCTTATTAAATGGCAGAGCAGGCTCAAAGGGCCAAATGGCCTACTCCAGCTCCTAGTTCGTGTGCTTGTATGTATGCTTGGCTCCACATCAGGCAAAAGCTTACAGATTACTCAGTAACATGATTTTCATGGAGACTTTTAAACAGAATGGTGGGTTTGTACATGTGTCAGACAAATAGTTGACTGAAAAAAGTGGAGGTTTGTCAAAAGCCCAGCTGAACAAGTGTCCTCTATTGAACTTCAAGATAGCAACAATCAGTGCAATTCCACCTGAATCATGGAAACAAGAAGAGAGCATCACTTCATTGACAAAGGAAAATAATGAACTTGAAAAGACCATGAGCATGCAAATGAAACTGAAATCGACTAAGAATGGCGCCTTTTGGGGGCATGGAGGACACAAAATGCACTTGCCTGTGTGTGACGGGGCATTTGCTTTTCCTGTGATTTATCAGATTTGCTGAGTGCTGATAATGAGTTTCCCACCTAGAAGAAAGGGAAGAAAAATCATGAATAAAAGAACCAATCAATACTATTCTCCTGAATCACCAAGCAACAAGTTCAAAAAAGTTGCATCACTAGAAGATTGGGAACAGACCAAGAAGTATTGAAGTATATCTTCCTCCATTTACTGTTGTGACAAAAAAGATCACAGAAAAGGCTGCTTTATATTCACAGCAACACATTCACTATTATTGTTGAATGGAGGAATATATCTGCATTTGATGAGGGTATAGATAAAAAAGGATTGTAACAATGCAAATTATTTCCCAACATCTAACAGAGAGTGACTTCCAGCCTGAATAGGGCCAGGTACTAGGCACTTGCTGGCATCAAGTGTGAGAGATAGATGCAGCTCTTAAGGGCTGCAGCTGCTTACTGACCACGGAGAAGAACCAGCTGCAGAAAGAAACAAGTCAGCTCCATTGACTCATGAAAAATTATAGGTTCTTTTGGATGAAATGCAGCATGATTTGTGTAAAGGAACATGCACGCTGCTCAATACAGTAAATGTTAACTGTAGGAGGTGGCACATAGTGCCTTTAATGTATATGGAGAAGCTCCCCGCTTAAGGCACAGGACCAGCTCACCTCTGTTAGTCACTCCTTGCATAAGTTTCCAAATGCTTACTGAGCCTCTCTGCTTTTACTTTCAGGTAGCTCAAGGGTCTGGAACATGTACATGACAATTAGCTGCCTGTCTGTTTCTGCCATCATGAAGTCAAAGAGAAGGCTTCCCCTTTAAAGCAGATTTTAGTGGATAAGGGGCTGAACTGTCCCTGAATTGCACTAAGTGTAGTTGTGGGCGTGAAAAACAGCATTTTTCCTGCTGGCCGCAATGACAGGTTTTCGCACTGTATCGTCCATTTCCCGGCACATCCATCTCATTAATAATGCATTCACGGTAAACACATCGGATTTATGGCAGGTGGGCTCGGACTTGCTCACCTTGCTGTGACCTCGGCACCTCCTCGCTCCGATGCCATATTTAAAGCACACCAGAGCACAGCCTACTTCATGTCTACAGACCAAGACTGCTCCAGGCGACAGATGGCCTCAAAAACAAAGAAGATGACAGCCCCCAAATTTAGAGACATCTCACTGGAGCATCTTTTGGACACTGTTGAGGTCTGTCATGATGTCCTCTACCCCCACTCTGACCACAGGAGGTCCACCAGAGTCACCAGTCAGGCCTGGGAGGTGGTGGCAACAGTTGCCAGCACCAGCGGAGCCCAGAGAAGGCCAGCCATCCAGTGCAGGAAGAGGATGAACGCTCTCATTGGTTCTGCCCGGGTAAGTCAACCATCTCGTCATTCTCAACACACACTCCCAAACTCATCGCATATCCACAGGGATCTGAAACCTCAAGGGAAAATGCACTAACTCTCACACACACCCTCACATTTCCAACAGGCTCATATCCTCTGGAGTTCACATCCTTAACCCATCCATGGCTCCGCTCACCACACACTAACATTCCACGCAGTGCCATGCATCCTGCTGACACTCACTCCATCTGTTTTCATGCAGTGACAATGCGAGGGGGAAATGGGCACCTCAACGACCTTTCAGGTGCTCCTTCAGGCAGGAGAAGCTGACTCACAACAAGAGGGAGTGTTCCCAGACTGGGACTGGTCATTACCAGGCCCCTCACTCACTTTGAGGAGGGTGCTATCACGCTAGCTGGTGAGGACATGGACCATGCCTGAAACAAACACACACATGAGGATTCTGCACTGGATCATCCCCCTCTCAAAGCAACTGTGAGTGCTCTCTCTCCTGTTTTTGACTCTGGGTGCCATATTTAAAGTACACCAGAGCGCAGCCTACTTCATGTCTACAGACCAGGACTGCAATGCACTAAATATCACTACTGTGGTTCACAGGGAGCTCTGCCAAGCAACCAACACCCTCAGCCAGCCAGTCCCTCAGCTCCATCCAGGTCCTCACCTCCAGCCAAGAGGACACCTCCATTGAAGAACTGGAAATAAGCAGCCTGGAAGACCTGTCACAGCGCTTACCCACACCTTCCACCAGCGCAGAGACACACCCCGTGGTGGGACCTAGACCTAGAGCAGGCTCAGTTTCACAATCTGGTCACCACACGGACACCTGTCCACAGCAGGAGGAGGCAGATTCAGCCTAACTCCCTGGCACTCGGAGGATTACTGAGGAAGAGGCATCTGTGAGGTCCAAGTCAGATGACAAGCCTCTAGATTCAGCCATCCAACTCATCGTGGAGAGTTAGCAGAAGGTGGGGGAACATCACCCAGAGCTGTTGGATGCCCTCAACAGAGTTGCATGCGAGTCAGAGGAGTCCGTCTGCCTGCAGGTTGATGAAGTGGTAACCACATGTGTGCACCTGAAGGTCTCCATGGGAATGGTGGAGACCCTGGTCCAGCAGAAAGCAGAGATGCGCACAAATCTGCACTTCTTAGTGATAGCCATGGGTGAGTTCCTACAGTGACAATGCAAAAGGGAAACGGGGCACCTCAATGTCCCTCCAGGCCAAGGCCCTCAGGCACCTGAAAGGAGGAGGAGTGGCAGCTGGACACCCCTGGGTCATCCACTCAGGAATCTCAGAGGCTGTCCTTTTCCTCCAAGTCCATTTTTCCTGTGACCCCCTCAACCTCGTCCTCTGTCACAGCAGAGGGAGCAGCCGGCCCACAGGAGGACAACCAGAGCAAGAGGGGCCCTCAAGGCCTCGGCTTTCCGAGTTCCCACGTCAAAGTCATCAGAGGCAACAGGGCCGACATTGCCCAGGCCGTCCCCACCCCTGCTCAGGGTGTCAGGGCAGCACCTGGAAGAAATGGTAGGCCTAGAAAAGTTAAGAAATTTTGATCACATGTGGTTGCATGGGTGAACATATTTTGTCACTTTATAATCTGAAATATATCCATTTTCACTGAATAATGTGTAATGTTGTCTTTCAGCTTCAGTTACAGCTTCACAAGTCCTCCCCACCCACCCCACCACCCCCTAGCAGTTCAGCTGTACGCAGTCAGACCAGGAATAACTCTGGAGGGTGAAGTGTATGAGGCAGAGCCTTTCAGAGCCTTGTACAAGCACTCTCCAATACATGTGGAGCATTCCCATATCACACTCACCTCAATGTCTTGAGCATTTTCAATGCTGTCTGCTGGGGTTCGCTTTCAGTTGTCCATCTGAGCTGAGCTGCATCTCTGCCCACCCAATGATTACACTGCCATGCAGAACCTGTGCCCATCTAGCACGAGGTTCTGCTTACTTTCAATTTGCACAGCATGGTAGCCATTAAGCTTTTGATAAGCACCCCCATCCTTTCCCCTCCCCCATTCACCCATTTCCTTTCCCCCATCACAGTCGGCCCCTCCACCCTGTCATCACCTTCGACCACCCCACCATTACCACACAGTATGAATCCTTCTCCTTCATGAACGTGCACATCCCCTACCTTCCTGAAAATCCCACCCACATCCACATTGACCTCCTTCCCACCCCCAGGGTCCATATTTGCCTCCAAGTCCCCTACAACGACCCTCACCGTCCCTTCTACCGGTACTGACACGGTCTCACCCTCCCACCTTACCGGTTCCCCCTGCCCTCTCTCACTCGCCATTCCCTCCTACCACACCTGCCCTGAGGTCGCTGCCCAGGAGGCTCACATTGATTCCACAGACCCCTCCCTTGCATGTTCACCTGGACATTCCACCGCCCCCTTTCACCTTCCCTCCCCGCTTACACCTTCCTCCCTCCGTACAACCCCTTACACCTTCCTCTCCCTTACATCTTCCTCCCCCCTTGCACCTTCCCCTTCCTCCCAACTTCATCCGCGACACCTTCACCCCCCCCGGCCCAAATTCACCTCCCTGACACCTTCATCCTACCTTCCAACCTCCCACTCCCAACACCTTCGCCCTCAACCCCCAACCTCACACACCCACCCCCCCAACTTTGAACTCTAGCCCCCGGTACACCTTTGTCTCCCACTCACACCTAGACCTTCCTTTCCCCCACCAGCCCCCTTTGCCACTCATCCGCACCAGCCCATGGCAAAGTCCCAAAGCAGGTCAGAAGCCTCAGTGAAGTCCATGAAGATCCGAAGCCTCAGCGAAGATGAAGCTGCTGTGCAGAGACCGCTTACCTGCCGAGAGCTGATTCAAGGCGGAGCCATGAGCATGAGGATCGGCCCACCATGGGATGCACATGTTCCTCCAGGGTTCAGTAGCTGTAGGCTCCCGAATATTCTTCTCCTCAGATGTCCGCAATCTGAGCAAGGCCCTAAAGATAATTTCTGCCCTCTGCACGTCACACTTGTCCGGTTGTGACTGGGCTGGAATGTTTTCCCGCCGGTGTAGCGGTAAATCCGGCATGGGGGTACGATTCTGGTTGGATCTTACTTTGCATCCCATTAGCGGGGTACAAGTTGGCTTCAAGCTGGCCTCCAGCGGGATTCGCGATCTGCGATCCACCATGGGTGGACACCATCGGATGATTCCCCTGTGATCTCACATGAAACCGATTTCTGCTCCTCCCGCCGAATTCTCACCCAATCACCTGCCAGAAAATTCTGCTTCAGGTAAATTTTTCAAAATGAAAAGAAATTGCTCCTGCATCACCCAATTAATATTGCAAAGTCACTTCTGTTATAGCCTGCTCGATCTAAACAAAATATTTTAAAGTAAAATTTAGACTTTTGATGTTTTGTTGCATCTTTCTTGTCCCTCCACTCCAGAGACATTCAAATGGTTTTGTAACTAATGTGCTAATCGGGCCATTTTTAAGAAGCCACACGTATAATTGTTTTTATTCTTTCATGAGATGTGCGTGTTGCTGGCAAAGCCAGTATTTGTTGCCCATCCCTAATTGCTCTTGAGCAGAGTGTCCTGGTCAGCTATTTCAGAGGGTAGTTAAGAGTCAACCACATGGCTGTGGTCTGGAGTCACATGTAGGCCAGACCAGTTAAGGATGAAGGTAAACCAACCAACAATCAATGATGGTTTCCAGGTCAGCATTACTGAGACTAGCTTTACATTCCAAATTTCTTAACTGAATTTAAATTTCACTAGCTGCAGGGTGGGATTTGAACCCACATCTCCAGAGCATTATCCTGGACCACTGGATAGTCCAGTGACAATACTACTACACCACCTTCTCCCCATAAATATAGTCATATGATTACACAATCCTTGTAAAATTATTAATATCATGCTTGAATGAATACAATCATATAAGTTTTTTTGCATAATTTCCGATTTATTCCAAGGGCATTAATGTTCATTTGGAAGCTGCAGATTTAATAGTGAAACCTCTGGAAGAGAAATCATTGCTCTCTCTATGCTGAATAAATATGAGTAGAACCAAGCAAGATCAGCCCCAGTTAGCTGGACAGCAGAGGCTAGTGTAGTCGACTGTGTCAATGGCTGTAAAAAGGTTGTAGAGGGATAGTTAACCAGGGCATGTCATCTGTGACTTTGGTTAGGGCTGTTTTGGTGCTGCAGCGGGGCTAAAAACCTGGAGAGGTTCAAATGTGGAGTTGCAGGAGAGATAGGCATTTGTGCAGCAATAATATGTTCAAAGACTATGGACAGGAAAGGGATGTTGAGATAGGATAGCAATTGGTAAGAACAGAGACATTAAGAGTGGATTTTTTTGAGGAGAGGGTTCATGACAATAGTTTTGAAAGGGAGGGGGACAGCTTCTGATGAAAGGGCACCTTTTGCAATGCCAAGTAACATTAGGGCCAGGGAAGGAAGATACACAGTCAGCAATTGAATATGATAGGAGTTGAGGGAACAGAGGGTGAATTGATAGATGAGATGAACTCAGAGATGCCAGGGAGTGAATGGGACAGAAACTAGAGAGAGATGATGGTTCAGGGCTAAGGCATAGTGGGTTTGCTGAGGGGAAGTTTGGTTTGGTGGAATGAAATAGAGGCCGCTGAATGGCTGGTCTATGTTTTGGTGACAAAGAAATCTATGAGCTCCTTGCACTTGTTGGTAGGGTTGAGGGTGGGTGGAGAGGGCAAGAGAGAGGGGCTTAAGAAAATGATTGGTAATGGAGAAAAAGTAGCTGGAGGTTTTGGCCTAGTACAACTTCATGTCTGATTTTTTTTGTAACATAAGTAAGATATGCTGGTTATTTTTCACATCTGAACTGTAAAGCCCTCAACAGGCATGACTCTGCTAGTGGTTTTAGTTTGTCAAGGATGAGGTGTTTTTGTTCTAATGGTAGCTTGTGAATGATTTAAGTCACTGCTGAAACAGAACATAACAATACTGAATTATATTAGTATATGACGTAGAAATCCTAATGGCTGCAAAATTGCTCAGGACCACAAAATTGCCAGGATCATGCCTATGAGTGCCTTCCAGAAATGTCCCGACAGCGTGTTTAGGGTCAGAGGAAGGGCACCTAACTGGCATGAGGTTGATGAGCACATTTGAATGAGTGTCTTAAAAGGAAAGAGGTAGAGAGGCGAAGATGTTTAAGGAGGGAATGCTAGAACTTAGGGCCCAGGCAGCTGCAGATATGGTCACCAATAGCCAACTGGAATGAACGAGAAACCAGAATTGGAGTAGCACAGGGATCCCGGAGGAGCTAGAGAAGGTTACATAGAAAGGGTAGGGAGGGGAAAAACCATGGGGAGATTTGAAGACAAAGCTGAGAATTTTAAATTTGAAATGTTGCCAGACGGAGAACCAATGAAAGTTAGCAAGTGCAACAGCAGCTTCTGCTCTTTAAAGGGATTCATTGGATGGGAAGGAATTTGGGATTTTTCTGAAGTGTTGATAACATGTAGGTAAATATAAGTTTTTTTTTCTTGAGTTTAAAATGTAGATTTTGGTTCAGATATGCTACCACTATCCCCAAAAAGATATTTGGATAGCTGTCAGTAAGCTCGTGTTGCCATATTAAGAACACTATAGAAATGCGATGCCCAATTATATCACATTCTTTGATTTTGGTTTTGCATCAACACAAACTGTATAATGTAGCATGGAGTAGATGGTCTCACACTAGTTTGGATTTGCACTGTTTACAGATAACTACAGCCAATAATAAGAGAATTTAAGAAATTCTCAAACAGTCCATGTTAGGGGGGAATTAAATATATAAATTAAAAAAGAGAACACAGTAAGAATTTGCTGAACATACTTGAAATCTCCAGGCAGCCACTGATGCTAAACATATTAACAGTTGAGGATAAGCAGATGGACATTGCACACAAAGAGGCTTTGAGTTTTTGTGGTGATTTACACAGAAGTCAAGGGATGAGTTAATGTCCAGTAACAGGCAGGAAAATTCAAGTGGTGCAATGATGCTGTGAAGCCTTGAGAGCTAGATTGGAGATAAAACATGGCATAAAGTTAGATTAAGTGTACTCCTCTCTCAGATAGGGAAGGGACAGATGGTTTTAGCTTAGATATGGGAGGTCGTACAATAGAGAAAGAGGGGGCTTTGATGAAACACAAACAGTCTTGAGTTGTGAGAACCAAGGTCTTTGCGTACATGTTTTAATTTTGATTGGATAATATAATTATGTATACATCCTTTAGAATAATCGGTTAGTAAAATCATATGTTTATGTACTCAATAGGATAGAGTTAGCATGGGATCGGTGTGTCAGTTACCGATTAGGTGTATTCAAATATACTCAAATGCATTATGATAAGAAAAAGTACAAAAGTAATGAAATGTAATCAATCTGGGAGCTGGGTCTTCATTCTTAGGAATGATTGCGGCTCCCCTGCATATGCTTGAATAAAACCGGTTAAACAAAGCCTGAGTCTCGGTGGTTGCTGTGTGATCAGGGATTGTAACTTCTCCTCTTCAGCTGGCCTATGTGGTAGTTGCAGGATCGGAAGCTTTACCTTCTTCAGTCCATCTTTAAAATATTCCTTTCAATCCTCTAGTATTTGCAAAGAAGCCAAATGTGCTGACAGTTTCTCGGTAATACAAAACTTTAATCAGCCTTCAGAAGGCAGTGAATACAGCTCGTCACATGCGCATTGGCCAGTAAATGATGCAGAGCCGGTTGTATAAGTCAGTCTTTGCTGCATTGCTCTAAGGCCCTCGGGTTGCCAACCCTCCATGACAACTGTGGAGTCACCAGGAATGAAACTTGATCTCCAGGTCACTGCTGTGAGCCACACTGGAGAATAATCATCAGAACATTCAAAAAAAGTGTGTACTTAAAAAAAAATCTTTGAATACCTTTGCTTATTAATTATTTTTAAAAATGGAGAATGCAAAAAGGGCTATTTGACTGAAGTTGAGAATCATCCATTCAGGTAACGAAGAATATGCTCACTTCTCAGTTGACTTGGGTAGGCAGTTCTGCTCAAGGATGGTCATGTTGGTCGACCAATGGTGGAGGTGGGAGAGAAGGGCATGGGAGGTCACATGATGAAACCTCTAGGGACGCAGCCACTGATAGTTGGCGACCAATTTCTAAGCAGATATGGATTCCTTACTGGGACAATGACGACAACTTTAATTGAAACTATAATTGATTATAAACACGGGCAGTAGAATTTGTTTTACACATTGCATGAAGGAAACTTCTCCAGGACGCTTCAGAAAACAATCACAATTGTGTGAAAGATATTGGGCGGGATTACCACCCGCCCCCCCGCCCACTGCTAGGCTGGGAGAGGCTGGGCTGGGCTGGGCTGGGCTGGGTTGGGTTGGGCTGGGCTGGGTGAGGCTGGGCTGGGCTGGGTGAGGCTGGGCTGGGCTGGGTGAGACTGGGCTGGGTGAGGCTGGGCTGGGCTGGGTGAGGCTGGGCTGGGCTGGGCTGAGTGAGGCTGGGCTGGGCTGGGCTGGGTGAGGCTGGGCTGGGCTGGGTGAGGCTGGGCTGGGCTGGGCTGGGCTGGGCTGGGTGAGGCTGGGCTGGGCTGGGCTGGGCTGGGCTGGGCTAGGTGAGGCTGGGCTGGGCTGGGCTGGGCTGGGCTGGGCTAGGTGAGGCTGGGCTGGGCTGGGCTGGGCTGGGCTGGGCTAGGTGAGGCTGGGCTGGGCTGGGCTGGGCTGGGCTGGGCTAGGTGAGGCTGGGATGGGCTGGGCTGGGCTGGGTGAGGCTGGGCTGGGCTGGGCTGGGCTGGGCTGGGCTGGGTGAGGCTGGGCTGGGTGAGGCTGGGCTGGGTGAGGCTGGGCTGGGCTGGGCTGGGCTGGGTTGGGTGAGGCTGGGCTGGGCTGGGCTGGGCTGGGCTGGGTGAGGCTGGGCTGGGCTGGGCTGGGCTGGGCTGGGTGAGGCTGGGCTGGGTGAGGCTGGGCTGGGCTGGGCTGGGCTGGGCTGGGTGAGGCTGGGCTGGGCTGGGCTGGGCTGGGTGAGGCTGGGCTGGGTGAGGCTGAGCTGGGCTGGGCTGGGCTGGGTGAGGCTGGGCTGGGTGAGGCTGGGCTGGGTGAGGCTGGGCTGGGCTGGGCTGGGCTGGGTGAGGCTGGGCTGGGCTGGGTGAGGCTGAGCTGGGCTGGGTGAAGCTGGGCTGGGTGAGGCTGGGCTGGGCTGGGCTGGGTGAGGCTGGGCTGGGCTGGGCTGGGTGAGGCTGGGCTGGGTGAGGCTGGGCTGGGCTGGGCTGGGTGAGGCTGGGCTGGGCTGGGTGTGGCTGGGCTGGGTGAGGCTGGGCTGGGTGAGGCTGGGCTGGGCTGGGCTGGGTGAGGCTGGGCTGGGCTGGGCTGGGTGAGGCTGGGCTGGGCTGGGCTGGGCTGGGTGAGGCTGGGCTGGGTGAGGCTGGGCTGGGCTGGGCTGGGTGAGGCTGGGCTGGGCTGGGTGAGGCTGGGCTGGGCTGGGCTGGGTGAGGCTGGGCTGGGCTGGGCTGGGTGAGGCTGGGCTGGGTGAGGCTGGGCTGGGCTGGGCTGGGCTGGGTGAGGCTGGGCTGGGCTGGGCTGGGCTGGGCTGGGCTGGGTGAGGCTGGGCTGGGTGAGGCTGGGCTGGGCTGGGCTGGGCTGGGTGAGGCTGGGCTGGGTGAGGCTGGGCTGGGCTGGGTGAGGCTGGGCTGGGCTGGGCTGGGCTGGGCTGGGTGAGGCTGGGCTGGGCTGGGTGAGGCTGCGCTGGGCTGGGCTGGGCTGGGTGAGGCTGGGTGAGGCTGGGCTGGGCTGGGCTGGGCTGGGCTGGGCTGGGCTGGGCTGGGTGAGGCTGGGCTGGGCTGGGTGAGGCTGGGCTGGGCTGGGCTGGGCTGGGTGAGGCTGGGCTGGGCTGGGCTAGGTGAGGCTGGGCTGGGCTGGGCTGGGCTGGGTGAGGCAGGGCTGGGCTGGGCTGGGCTGGGTGAGGCTGCGCTGGGCTGGGCTGGGTGAGGCTGGGCTGGGCTGGGCTGGGCTGGGTGAGGCTGCGCTGGGCTGGGCTGGGTGAGGCTGGGTGAGGCTGGGCTGGGCTGGGCTGGGCTGGGCTGGGCTGGGCTGGGTGAGGCTGGGCTGGGCTGGGTGAGGCTGGGCTGGGCTGGGCTGGGTGAGGCTGGGCTGGGCTGGGCTGGGCTGGGTGAGGCTGGGCTGGGTGAGGCTGGGCTGGGTGAGGCTGGGCTGGGCTGGGCTGGGCTGGGCTGGGCTGGGCTGGGTGAGGCTGGGCAGGGCTGGGCTGGGTGAGGCTGGGCTGCGCTGGGCTGGGCTGGGTGAGGCTGGGCTGGGCTGGGCTGGGCTGGGCTGGGCTGGGCTGGGTGAGGCTGGGCTGGGCTGGGCTGGGTGAGGCTGGGCTGGGCTGGGCTGGGCTGGGCTGGGCTGGGCTGGGCTGGGTGAGGCTGGGCTGGGCTGGGTGAGGCTGGGCTGGGTGAGGCTGGGCTGGGCTGGGCTGGGCTGGGTGAGGCTGGGCTGGGCTGGGCTGGGTGAGGCTGGGCTGGGCTGGGCTGGGTGAGGCTGGGCTGGGCTGGGCTGGGCTGGGCTGGGCTGGGCTGGGTGAGGCTGGGCTGGGCTGGGCTTGGCTGGGTGAGGCTGGGCTGGGCTGGGCTGGGCTGGGCTGGGCTGGGCTGGGTGAGGCTGGGCTGGGTGAGGCTGGGCTGGGTGAGGCTGGGCTGGGCTGGGCTGGGCTGGGCTGGGTGAGGCTGGGCTGGGTGAGGCTGGGTGAGGCTGGGCTGGGCTGGGCTGGGCTGGGTGAGGCTGGGCTGGGTGAGGCTGGGCTGGGTGAGCCTGGGCTGGGCTGGGCTGGGCTGGGCTGGGCTGGGCTGGGCTGGGTGAGGCTGGACTGGGCTGGGCTGGGTGAGGCTGGGCTGGGCTGGGCTGGGCTGGGCTGGGTGAGGCTGGGCTGGGCTGGGTGAGGCTGGGCTGGGCTGGGTGAGGCTGGGCTGGGTTGGGCTGGGCTGGGTGAGGCTGGGCTGGGCTGGGCTGGGCTGGGCTGGGTGAGGCTGGGCTGGGTGAGGCTGGGCTGGGCTGGGTGAGGCTGGGCTGGGCTGGGCTGGGCTGGGTGAGGCTGGGCTGGGCTGGGCTGGGCTGGGCTGGGCTGGGTGAGGCTGGGCTGGGCTGGGTGAGGCTGGGCTGGGCTGGGCTGGGCTGGGCTGGGCTGGGTGAGGCTGGGTGAGGCTGGGCTGGGCTGGGCTGGGCTGGGTGAGGCTGGGCTGGGCTGGGCTGGGCTGGGCTGGGCTGGGCTGGGTGAGGCTGGGCTGGGCTGGGTGAGGCTGGGCTGGGTGAGGCTGGGCTGGGCTGGGCTGGGCTGGGTGAGGCTGGGCTGGGCTGGGCTGGGCTGGGCTGGGCTGGGTGAGGCTGGGCTGGGCTGGGCTGGGCTGGGCTGGGCTGGGCTGGGTGAGGCTGGGTGAGGCTGGGCTGGGTTGGGCTGGGCTGGGCTGGGTGAGGCTGGGCTGGGCTGGGCTGGGTGAGGCTGGTCTGGGCTGGGTGAGGCTGGGCTGGGTGAGGCTGGGCTGGGCTGGGCTGGGCTGGGCTGGGCTGAGTGAGGCTGGGCTGGGTGAGGCTGGGATGGGCTGGGCTGGGTGAGGCTGGGCTGGGTGAGGCTGGGCTGGGCTGGGCTGGACTGGGCTGGGCTGGGCAGGGCTGGGCTGGGTGAGGCTGGGCTGGGCTGGGCTGGGTGAGTCTGGGCTGGGCTGGGCTGGGCTGGGCTGGGCTGGGCTGGGTGAGGCTGGGCTGGGTGAGGCTGGGCTGGGCTGGGCTGGGCTGGGCTGGGTGAGGCTGGGCTGGGCTGGGCTGGGCTGGGCTGGGTGAGGCTGGGCTGGGCTGGGCTGGGTGAGGCTGGGCTGGGCTGGGCTGGGCTGGGCTGGGCTGGGTGAGGCTGGGCTGGGTGAGGCTGGGCTGGGCTGGGTGAGGCTGGGCTGGGCTGGGTGAGGCTGGGCTGGTTGAGGCTGGGCTGGGCTGGGCTGGGCTGGGTGAGGCTGGGCTGGGTGAGGCTGGGCTGGGCTGGGTGAGGCTGGGCTGGGTGAGGCTGGGCTGGGTGAGGCTGGGCTGGGCTGGGCTGGGCTGGGTGAGGCTGCGTGAGGCTGGGCTGGGTGAGGCTGGGCTGGGCTGGGCTGGTTGAGGCTGGGCTAGGCTGGGTGAGGCTGGGCTGGGCTGGGCTGGGCTGCGCTGGGCTGGGTGAGGCTGGGCTGGGCTGGGCTGGGTGAGGCTGGGCTGGGTGAGGCTGGGCTGGGCTGGGTGAGGCTGGGCTGGGCTGGGTGAGGCTGGGCTGGGTGAGGCTGGGCTGGGCTGGGTGAGGCTGGGCTGGGTGAGGCTGGGCGGGGCTGGGCTGGGCTGGGTGAGGCTGGGCTGGGTGAGGCTGGGCTGGGTGAGGCTGGGCTGGGCTGGGTGAGGCTGGGCTGGGCTGGGCTGGGTGAGGCTGGGCTGGGTGAGGATGGGCTGGGCTGGGCTGGGTGAGGCTGGGCTGGGCTGGGTGAGGCTGGGCTGGGCTGGGCTGGGTGAGGCTGGGATGGGCTGGGCTGGGTGAGGCTGGGCTGGGTGAGGCTGGGCTGGGCTGGGCTGGGCTGGGCTGGGCTGGGCTGGGTGAGGCTGGGCTGGGTGAGGGTGGCTGGGCTGGGCTGGGCTGGGTGAGGCTGGGCTGGGTGGGGCTGGGCTGGGCTAGGTGAGGCTGGGCTGGGCTGGGCTGGGCTGGGCTGGGCTGGGCTGGGTGAGTCTGGGCTGGGCTGGGTGAGGCTGGGCTGGGCTGGGTGAGGCTGGGCTGGGTGAGGCTGGGCTGGGCTGGGCTGGGCTGGGCTGGGCTGGGCTGGGTGAGGCTGGGCTGGGCTGGGTGAGGCTGGGCTGGGTGAGGCTGGGCTGGGCTGGGCTGGGCTGGGTGAGGCTGGGTGAGGCTGGGCTGGGCTGGGCTGGGCTGGGCTGGGTGAGGCTGGGCTGGGCTGGGCTGGGTGAGGCTGGGCTGGGCTGGGTGAGGCAGGGCTGGGTGAGGCAGGGCTGGGCTGGGTGAGGCTGGGCTGGGTGAGGCTGGGCTGGGTGAGGCTGGGCTGGGCTGGGCTGGGCTGGGTGAGGCTGGGCTGGGCTGGGCTGGGTGAGTCTGGGCTGGGCTGGGCTGGGCTGGGCTGGGCTGGGCTGGGTGAGGCTGGGCTGGGTGAGGCTGGGCTGGGCTGGGCTGGGCTGGGCTGGGTGAGGCTGGGCTGGGCTGGGCTGGGCTGGGCTGGGTGAGGCTGGGCTGGGCTGGGCTGGGTGAGGCTGGGCTGGGCTGGGCTGGGCTGGGCTGGGCTGGGTGAGGCTGGGCTGGGTGAGGCTGGGCTGGGCTGGGTGAGGCTGGGCTGGGCTGGGTGAGGCTGGGCTGGTTGAGGCTGGGCTGGGCTGGGCTGGGCTGGGTGAGGCTGGGCTGGGTGAGGCTGGGCTGGGCTGGGTGAGGCTGGGCTGGGTGAGGCTGGGCTGGGTGAGGCTGGGCTGGGCTGGGCTGGGCTGGGTGAGGCTGCGTGAGGCTGGGCTGGGTGAGGCTGGGCTGGGCTGGGCTGGTTGAGGCTGGGCTAGGCTGGGTGAGGCTGGGCTGGGCTGGGCTGGGCTGCGCTGGGCTGGGTGAGGCTGGGCTGGGCTGGGCTGGGTGAGGCTGGGCTGGGTGAGGCTGGGCTGGGCTGGGTGAGGCTGGGCTGGGCTGGGTGAGGCTGGGCTGGGTGAGGCTGGGCTGGGCTGGGTGAGGCTGGGCTGGGTGAGGCTGGGCGGGGCTGGGCTGGGCTGGGTGAGGCTGGGCTGGGTGAGGCTGGGCTGGGTGAGGCTGGGCTGGGCTGGGTGAGGCTGGGCTGGGCTGGGCTGGGTGAGGCTGGGCTGGGTGAGGATGGGCTGGGCTGGGCTGGGTGAGGATGGGCTGGGCTGGGCTGGGTGAGGCTGGGCTGGGCTGGGTGAGGCTGGGCTGGGCTGGGCTGGGTGAGGCTGGGATGGGCTGGGCTGGGTGAGGCTGGGCTGGGTGAGGCTGGGCTGGGCTGGGCTGGGCTGGGCTGGGCTGGGCTGGGTGAGGCTGGGCTGGGTGAGGGTGGCTGGGCTGGGCTGGGCTGGGTGAGGCTGGGCTGGGTGGGGCTGGGCTGGGCTAGGTGAGGCTGGGCTGGGCTGGGCTGGGCTGGGCTGGGCTGGGCTGGGTGAGTCTGGGCTGGGCTGGGTGAGGCTGGGCTGGGCTGGGTGAGGCTGGGCTGGGTGAGGCTGGGCTGGGCTGGGCTGGGCTGGGTTGGGTTGGGCTGGGCTGGGTGAGGCTGGGCTGGGCTGGGTGAGGCTGGGCTGGGCTGGGTGAGACTGGGCTGGGTGAGGCTGGGCTGGGCTGGGTGAGGCTGGGCTGGGCTGGGCTGGGTGAGGCTGGGCTGGGCTGGGCTGGGTGAGGCTGGGCTGGGCTGGGTGAGGCTGGGCTGGGCTGGGCTGGGCTGGGCTGGGTGAGGCTGGGCTGGGCTGGGCTGGGCTGGGCTGGGCTAGGTGAGGCTGGGCTGGGCTGGGCTGGGCTGGGCTGGGCTAGGTGAGGCTGGGCTGGGCTGGGCTGGGCTGGGCTGGGCTAGGTGAGGCTGGGCTGGGCTGGGCTGGGCTGGGCTGGGCTAGGTGAGGCTGGGATGGGCTGGGCTGGGCTGGGTGAGGCTGGGCTGGGCTGGGCTGGGCTGGGCTGGGCTGGGTGAGGCTGGGCTGGGTGAGGCTGGGCTGGGTGAGGCTGGGCTGGGCTGGGCTGGGCTGGGTTGGGTGAGGCTGGGCTGGGCTGGGCTGGGCTGGGCTGGGTGAGGCTGGGCTGGGCTGGGCTGGGCTGGGCTGGGTGAGGCTGGGCTGGGTGAGGCTGGGCTGGGCTGGGCTGGGCTGGGCTGGGTGAGGCTGGGCTGGGCTGGGCTGGGTGAGGCTGGGCTGGGCTGGGCTGGGTGAGGCTGGGCTGGGTGAGGCTGGGCTGGGCTGGGCTGGGTGAGGCTGGGCTGGGCTGGGTGAGGCTGGGCTGGGTGAGGCTGGGCTGGGTGAGGCTGGGCTGGGCTGGGCTGGGTGAGGCTGGGCTGGGCTGGGCTGGGTGAGGCTGGGCTGGGCTGGGCTGGGCTGGGTGAGGCTGGGCTGGGTGAGGCTGGGCTGGGCTGGGCTGGGTGAGGCTGGGCTGGGCTGGGTGAGGCTGGGCTGGGCTGGGCTGGGTGAGGCTGGGCTGGGCTGGGCTGGGTGAGGCTGGGCTGGGTGAGGCTGGGCTGGGCTGGGCTGGGCTGGGTGAGGCTGGGCTGGGCTGGGCTGGGCTGGGCTGGGCTGGGTGAGGCTGGGCTGGGTGAGGCTGGGCTGGGCTGGGCTGGGCTGGGTGAGGCTGGGCTGGGTGAGGCTGGGCTGGGCTGGGTGAGGCTGGGCTGGGCTGGGCTGGGTGAGGCTGGGCTGGGCTGGGTGAGGCTGCGCTGGGCTGGGCTGGGCTGGGTGAGGCTGGGTGAGGCTGGGCTGGGCTGGGCTGGGCTGGGCTGGGCTGGGCTGGGCTGGGTGAGGCTGGGCTGGGCTGGGTGAGGCTGGGCTGGGCTGGGCTGGGCTGGGTGAGGCTGGGCTGGGCTGGGCTGGGTGAGGCTCGGCTGGGCTGGGCTGGGCTGGGTGAGGCAGGGCTGGGCTGGGCTGGGCTGGGTGAGGCTGCGCTGGGCTGGGCTGGGTGAGGCTGGGCTGGGCTGGGCTGGGCTGGGTGAGGCTGCGCTGGGCTGGGCTGGGTGAGGCTGGGTGAGGCTGGGCTGGGCTGGGCTGGGCTGGGTGAGGCTGGGCTGGGCTGGGTGAGGCTGGGCTGGGCTGGGTGAGGCTGGGCTGGGCTGGGCTGGGTGAGGCTGGGCTGGGCTGGGCTGGGCTGGGTGAGGCTGGGCTGGGTGAGGCTGGGCTGGGTGAGGCTGGGCTGGGCTGGGCTGGGCTGGGCTGGGCTGGGCTGGGTGAGGCTGGGCAGGGCTGGGCTGGGTGAGGCTGGGCTGCGCTGGGCTGGGCTGGGTGAGGCTGGGCTGGGCTGGGCTGGGCTGGGCTGGGCTGGGCTGGGTGAGGCTGGGCTGGGCTGGGCTGGGTGAGGCTGGGCTGGGCTGGGCTGGGCTGGGCTGGGCTGGGCTGGGCTGGGTGAGGCTGGGCTGGGCTGGGTGAGGCTGGGCTGGGTGAGGCTGGGCTGGGCTGGGCTGGGCTGGGTGAGGCTGGGCTGGGCTGGGCTGGGTGAGGCTGGGCTGGGCTGGGCTGGGTGAGGCTGGGCTGGGCTGGGTGAGGCTGGGCTGGGCTGGGCTGGGCTGGGCTGGGCTGGGCTGGGTGAGGCTGGGCTGGGCTGGGCTTGGCTGGGTGAGGCTGGGCTGGGCTGGGCTGGGCTGGGCTGGGCTGGGCTGGGTGAGGCTGGGCTGGGTGAGGCTGGGCTGGGTGAGGCTGGGCTGGGCTGGGCTGGGCTGGGCTGGGTGAGGCTGGGCTGGGTGAGGCTGGGTGAGGCTGGGCTGGGCTGGGCTGGGCTGGGTGAGGCTGGGCTGGGTGAGGCTGGGCTGGGTGAGCCTGGGCTGGGCTGGGCTGGGCTGGGCTGGGCTGGGCTGGGCTGGGTGAGGCTGGACTGGGCTGGGCTGGGTGAGGCTGGGCTGGGCTGGGCTGGGCTGGGCTGGGTGAGGCTGGGCTGGGCTGGGTGAGGCTGGGCTGGGCTGGGTGAGGCTGTGCTTGGCTGGGCTGGGCTGGGTGAGGCTGGGTGAGGCTGGGCTGGGCTGGGCTGGGTGAGGCTGGGTGAGACTGGGCTGGGCTGGGCTGGGTGAGGCTGGGTGAGGCTGGGCTGGGCTGGGCTGGGTGAGGCTGGGTGAGGCTGGGCTGGGCTGGGCTGGGTGAGGCTGGGCTGGGCTGGGCTGGGCTGGGTGAGGCTGGGCTGGGCTGGGCTGGGCTGGGTGAGGCTGGGCTGGGCTGGGCTGGGTGAGGCTGGGCTGGGCTGGGCTGGGCTGGGCTGGGTGAGGCTGGGCTGGGTGAGGCTGGGCTGGGCTGGGTGAGGCTGGGCTGGGCTGGGCTGGGCTGGGTGAGGCTGGGCTGGGCTGGGCTGGGCTGGGCTGGGCTGGGTGAGGCTGGGCTGGGCTGGGTGAGGCTGGGCTGGGCTGGGCTGGGCTGGGCTGGGCTGGGTGAGGCTGGGTGAGGCTGGGCTGGGCTGGGCTGGGCTGGGTGAGGCTGGGCTGGGCTGGGCTGGGCTGGGCTGGGCTGGGCTGGGTGAGGCTGGGCTGGGCTGGGTGAGGCTGGGCTGGGTGAGGCTGGGCTGGGCTGGGCTGGGCTGGGTGAGGCTGGGCTGGGCTGGGCTGGGCTGGGCTGGGCTGGGTGAGGCTGGGCTGGGCTGGGCTGGGCTGGGCTGGGCTGGGCTGGGTGAGGCTGGGTGAGGCTGGGCTGGGCTGGGCTGGGCTGGGCTGGGTGAGGCTGGGCTGGGCTGGGCTGGGTGAGGCTGGGCTGGGCTGGGTGAGGCTGGGCTGGGTGAGGCTGGGCTGGGCTGGGCTGGGCTGGGCTGGGCTGAGTGAGGCTGGGCTGGGTGAGGCTGGGATGGGCTGGGCTGGGTGAGGCTGGGCTGGGTGAGGCTGGGCTGGGCTGGGCTGGACTGGGCTGGGCTGGGCTGGGCTGGGCTGGGTGAGGCTGGGCTGGGCTGGGCTGGGTGAGTCTGGGCTGGGCTGGGCTGGGCTGGGCTGGGCTGGGCTGGGTGAGGCTGGGCTGGGTGAGGCTGGGCTGGGCTGGGCTGGGCTGGGCTGGGTGAGGCTGGGCTTGGCTGGGCTGTGCTGGGCTGGGTGAGGCTGGGCTGGGCTGGGCTGGGTGAGGCTGGGCTGGGCTGGGCTGGGCTGGGCTGGGCTGGGTGAGGCTGGGCTGGGTGAGGCTGGGCTGGGCTGGGTGAGGCTGGGCTGGGCTGGGTGAGGCTGGGCTGGTTGAGGCTGGGCTGGGCTGGGCTGGGCTGGGTGAGGCTGGGCTGGGTGAGGCTTGGCTGGGCTGGGTGAGGCTGGGCTGGGTGAGGCTGGGCTGGGTGAGGCTGGGCTGGGCTGGGCTGGGCTGGGTGAGGCTGCGTGAGGCTGGGCTGGGTGAGGCTGGGCTGGGCTGGGCTGGTTGAGGCTGGGCTAGGCTGGGTGAGGCTGGGCTGGGCTGGGCTGGGCTGCGCTGGGCTGGGTGAGGCTCGGCTGGGCTGGGCTGGGTGAGGCTGGGCTGGGTGAGGCTGGGCTGGGCTGGGTGAGGCTGGGCTGGGCTGGGTGAGGCTGGGCTGGGTGAGGCTGGGCTGGGCTGGGTGAGGCTGGGCTGGGTGAGGCTGGGCGGGGCTGGGCTGGGCTGGGTGAGGCTGGGCTGGGTGAGGCTGGGCTGGGTGAGGCTGGGCTGGGCTGGGTGAGGCTGGGCTGGGCTGGGCTGGGTGAGGCTGGGCTGGGTGAGGATGGGCTGGGCTGGGCTGGGTGAGGATGGGCTGGGCTGGGCTGGGTGAGGCTGGGCTGGGCTGGGTGAGGCTGGGCTGGGCTGGGCTGGGTGAGGCTGGGATGGGCTGGGCTGGGTGAGGCTGGGCTGGGTGAGGCTGGGCTGGGCTGGGCTGGGCTGGGCTGGGCTGGGCTGGGTGAGGCTGGGCTGGGTGAGGGTGGCTGGGCTGGGCTGGGCTGGGTGAGGCTGGGCTGGGTGGGGCTGGGCTGGGCTAGGTGAGGCTGGGCTGGGCTGGGCTGGGCTGGGCTGGGCTGGGCTGGGTGAGTCTGGGCTGGGCTGGGTGAGGCTGGGCTGGGCTGGGTGAGGCTGGGCTGGGTGAGGCTGGGCTGGGCTGGGCTGGGCTGGGTTGGGTTGGGCTGGGCTGGGTGAGGCTGGGCTGGGCTGGGTGAGGCTGGGCTGGGCTGGGTGAGACTGGGCTGGGTGAGGCTGGGCTGGGCTGGGTGAGGCTGGGCTGGGCTGGGCTGGGTGAGGCTGGGCTGGGCTGGGCTGGGTGAGGCTGGGCTGGGCTGGGTGAGGCTGGGCTGGGCTGGGCTGGGCTGGGCTGGGTGAGGCTGGGCTGGGCTGGGCTGGGCTGGGCTGGGCTAGGTGAGGCTGGGCTGGGCTGGGCTGGGCTGGGCTGGGCTAGGTGAGGCTGGGATGGGCTGGGCTGGGCTGGGTGAGGCTGGGCTGGGCTGGGCTGGGCTGGGCTGGGCTGGGTGAGGCTGGGCTGGGTGAGGCTGGGCTGGGTGAGGCTGGGCTGGGCTGGGCTGGGCTGGGTTGGGTGCGGCTGGGCTGGGCTGGGCTGGGCTGGGCTGGGTGAGGCTGGGCTGGGCTGGGCTGGGCTGGGCTGGGTGAGGCTGGGCTGGGTGAGGCTGGGCTGGGCTGGGCTGGCTGGGCTGGGTGAGGCTGGGCTGGTCTGGGCTGGGCTGGGTGAGGCTGGGCTGGGTGAGGCTGAGCTGGGCTGGGCTGGGCTGGGTGAGGCTGGGCTGGTTGAGGCTGGGCTGGGTGAGGCTGGGCTGGGCTGGGCTGGGCTGGGTGAGGCTGGGCTGGGCTGGGTGAGGCTGAGCTGGGCTGGGTGAAGCTGGGCTGGGTGAGGCTGGGCTGGGCTGGGCTGGGTGAGGCTGGGCTGGGCTGGGCTGGGTGAGGCTGGGCTGGGTGAGGCTGGGCTGGGCTGGGCTGGGTGAGGCTGGGCTGGGCTGGGTGAGGCTGGGCTGGGTGAGGCTGGGCTGGGTGAGGCTGGGCTGGGCTGGGCTGGGTGAGGCTGGGCTGGGCTGGGCTGGGTGAGGCTGGGCTGGGCTGGGCTGGGCTGGGTGAGGCTGGGCTGGGTGAGGCTGGGCTGGGCTGGGCTGGGTGAGGCTGGGCTGGGCTGGGTGAGGCTGGGCTGGGCTGGGCTGGGTGAGGCTGGGCTGGGCTGGGCTGGGTGAGGCTGGGCTGGGTGAGGCTGGGCTGGGCTGGGCTGGGCTGGGTGAGGCTGGGCTGGGCTGGGCTGGGCTGGGCTGGGCTGGGTGAGGCTGGGCTGGGTGAGGCTGGGCTGGGCTGGGCTGGGCTGGGTGAGGCTGGGCTGGGTGAGGCTGGGCTGGGCTGGGTGAGGCTGGGCTGGGCTGGGCTGGGCTGGGCTGGGTGAGGCTGGGCTGGGCTGGGTGAGGCTGCGCTGGGCTGGGTTGGGCTGGGTGAGGCTGGGTGAGGCTGGGCTGGGCTGGGCTGGGCTGGGCTGGGCTGGGCTGGGCTGGGTGAGGCTGGGCTGGGCTGGGTGAGGCTGGGCTGGGCTGGGCTGGGCTGGGTGAGGCTGGGCTGGGCTGGGCTGGGTGAGGCTGGGCTGGGCTGGGCTGGGCTGGGTGAGGCAGGGCTGGGCTGGGCTGGGCTGGGTGAGGCTGCGCTGGGCTGGGCTGGGTGAGGCTGGGCTGGGCTGGGCTGGGCTGGGTGAGGCTGCGCTGGGCTGGGCTGGGTGAGGCTGGGTGAGGCTGGGCTGGGCTGGGCTGGGCTGGGCTGGGCTGGGCTGGGTGAGGCTGGGCTGGGCTGGGTGAGGCTGGGCTGGGCTGGGTGAGGCTGGGCTGGGCTGGGCTGGGTGAGGCTGGGCTGGGCTGGGCTGGGCTGGGTGAGGCTGGGCTGGGTGAGGCTGGGCTGGGTGAGGCTGGGCTGGGCTGGGCTGGGCTGGGCTGGGTGAGGCTGGGCAGGGCTGGGCTGGGTGAGGCTGGGCTGCGCTGGGCTGGGCTGGGTGAGGCTGGGCTGGGCTGGGCTGGGCTGGGCTGGGCTGGGCTGGGTGAGGCTGGGCTGGGCTGGGCTGGGTGAGGCTGGGCTGGGCTGGGCTGGGCTGGGCTGGGCTGGGCTGGGCTGGGTGAGGCTGGGCTGGGCTGGGTGAGGCTGGGCTGGGTGAGGCTGGGCTGGGCTGGGCTGGGCTGGGTGAGGCTGGGCTGGGCTGGGCTGGGTGAGGCTGGGCTGGGCTGGGCTGGGTGAGGCTGGGCTGGGCTGGGTGAGGCTGGGCTGGGCTGGGCTGGGCTGGGTGAGGCTGGGCTGGGTGAGGCTGGGCTGGGCTGGGCTTGGCTGGGTGAGGCTGGGCTGGGCTGGGCTGGGCTGGGCTGGGCTGGGCTGGGTGAGGCTGGGCTGGGTGAGGCTGGGCTGGGTGAGGCTGGGCTGGGCTGGGCTGGGCTGGGCTGGGTGAGGCTGGGCTGGGTGAGGCTGGGTGAGGCTGGGCTGGGCTGGGCTGGGCTGGGTGAGGCTGGGCTGGGTGAGGCTGGGCTGGGCTGGGTGAGGCTGGGTGAGGCTGGGCTGGGCTGGGCTGGGCTGGGTGAGGCTGGGTGAGGCTGGGCTGGACTGGGTGAGGCTGGGCTGGGCTGGGCTGGGCTGGGTGAGGCTGGGCTGGGCTGGGCTGGGCTGGGTGAGGCTGGGCTGGGCTGGGCTGGGCTGGGTGAGGCTGGGCTGGGTGAGGCTGGGCTGGGTGAGGCTGGGTGAGGCTGGGCTGGGCTGGGCTGGGTGAGGCTGGGCTGGGCTGGGCTGGGTGAGGCTGGGCTGGGCTGGGCTGGGCTGGGTGAGGCTGGGCTGGGTGAGGCTGGGCTGGGCTGGGCTGGGCTGGGCTGGGTGAGGCTGGGCTGGGTGAGGCTGGGTGAGGCTGGGCTGGGCTGGGCTGGGCTGGGTGAGGCTGGGCTGGGTGAGGCTGGGCTGGGCTGGGTGAGGCTGGGTGAGGCTGGGCTGGGCTGGGCTGGGCTGGGTGAGGCTGGGTGAGGCTGGGCTGGGCTGGGTGAGGCTGGGCTGGGCTGGGCTGGGTTGGGTGAGGCTGGGCTGGGCTGGGCTGGGCTGGGTGAGGCTGGGCTGGGCTGGGCTGGGCTGGGTGAGGCTGGGCTGGGTGAGGCTGGGCTGGGTGAGGCTGGGTGAGGCTGGGCTGGGCTGGGCTGGGTGAGGCTGGGCTGGGCTGGGCTGGGTGAGGCTGGGCTGGGTGAGGCTGGGCTGGGCTGGGCTGGGCTGGGCTGGGCTGCGCTGGGTGAGGCTGGGCTGGGCTGGGCTGGGCTGGGCTGTGTGAGGCTGGGCTGGGTGAGGCTGGGCTGGGCTGGGCTGGGCTGGGTGAGGCTGGGCTGGGTGAGGCTGGGATGGGTGAGGCTGGGCTGGGTAAGGCTGGGCTGGGTGAGGCTGGGCTGGGCTGGGCTGGGCTGGGTGAGGCTGGGCTGGGCTGGGCTGGGCTGGGCTGGGCTGGGCTGGGCTGGGCTGGGTGAGGCTGGGCTGAGCTGGGTGAGGCTGGGCTGGGCTGGGTGAGGCTGGGCTGGGTTGGGCTGGGCTGGGTGAGGCTGGGTGAGGCTGGGCTGGGCTGGGCTGGGTGAGGCTGGGTGAGGCTGGGCTGGGCTGGGCTGGGTGAGGCTGGGTGAGGCTGGGCTGGGCTGGGCTGGGTATGGCTGGGTGAGGCTGGGCTGGGCTGGGCTGGTTGAGGCTGGGCTGGGCTGGGCTGGGTGAGGCTGGGTGAGGCTGGGCTGGGCTGGGCTGGGTGAGGCTGAGTGAGGCTGGGCTGGGCTGGGCTGGGCTGGGCTGGGCTGGGCTGGGCTGGGCTGGGTGAGGCTGGGTGCGGCTGGGCTGGGCTGGGCTGGGCTGGGTGAGGCTGGGCTGGGTGAGGCTGGGCTGGGCTGGGCTGGGTGAGGCTGGGTGAGGCTGTGCTGGGTGAGGCTGGGCTGGGCTGGGCTGGGCTGGGTGAGGCTGGGCTGGGCTGGGCTGGGTGAGGCTGGGCTGAGCTGGGCTGGGCTGGGCTGGGTGAGGCTGGGCTGGGTGAGGCTGGGCTGGGTGAGGCTGGGCTGGGCTGGGCTGGGCTGGGTGAGGCTGGGCTGGGTGAGGCTGGGCTGGGTGAGGCTGGGCTGGGCTGGGCTGGGCTGGGTGAGGCTGGGCTGGGTGAGGCTGGGCTGGGCTGGGTGAGGCTGGGCTGGGCTGGGTGAGGCTGGGCTGGGTGAGGCTGGGCTGGGAGAGGCTGGGCTGGGTGAGGCTGGGCTGGGCTGGGCTGGGCTGGGCTGGGCTAGGTGAGGCTGGGCTGGGCTGGGCTGGGCTGGGCTGGGCTAGGTGAGGCTGGGCTGGGCTGGGCTGGGCTGGGCTGGGCTAGGTGAGGCTGGGATGGGCTGGGCTGGGCTGGGTGAGGCTGGGCTGGGCTGGGCTGGGCTGGGCTGGGCTGGGTGAGGCTGGGCTGGGTGAGGCTGGGCTGGGTGAGGCTGGGCTGGGCTGGGCTGGGCTGGGTTGGGTGAGGCTGGGCTGGGCTGGGCTGGGCTGGGCTGGGTGAGGCTGGGCTGGGCTGGGCTGGGCTGGGCTGGGTGAGGCTGGGCTGGGAGAGGCTGGGCTGGGCTGGGCTGGGCTGGGCTGGGTGAGGCTGGGCTGGGCTGGGCTGGGCTGGGTGAGGCTGGGCTGGGTGAGGCTGAGCTGGGCTGGGCTGGGCTGGGTGAGGCTGGGCTGGTTGAGGGTGGGCTGGGTGAGGCTGGGCTGGGCTGGGCTGGGCTGGGTGAGGCTGGGCTGGGCTGGGTGAGGCTGAGCTGGGCTGGGTGAAGCTGGGCTGGGTGAGGCTGGGCTGGGCTGGGCTGGGTGAGGCTGGGCTGGGCTGGGCTGGGTGAGGCTGGGCTGGGTGAGGCTGGGCTGGGCTGGGCTGGGTGAGGCTGGGCTGGGCTGGGTGAGGCTGGGCTGGGTGAGGCTGGGCTGGGTGAGGCTGGGCTGGGCTGGGCTGGGTGAGGCTGGGCTGGGCTGGGCTGGGTGAGGCTGGGCTGGGCTGGGCTGGGCTGGGTGAGGCTGGGCTGGGTGAGGCTGGGCTGGGCTGGGCTGGGTGAGGCTGGGCTGGGCTGGGTGAGGCTGGGCTGGGCTGGGCTGGGTGAGGCTGGGCTGGGCTGGGCTGGGTGAGGCTGGGCTGGGTGAGGCTGGGCTGGGCTGGGCTGGGCTGGGTGAGGCTGGGCTGGGCTGGGCTGGGCTGGGCTGGGCTGGGTGAGGCTGGGCTGGGTGAGGCTGGGCTGGGCTGGGCTGGGCTGGGTGAGGCTGGGCTGGGTGAGGCTGGGCTGGGCTGGGTGAGGCTGGGCTGGGCTGGGCTGGGCTGGGCTGGGTGAGGCTGGGCTGGGCTGGGTGAGGCTGCGCTGGGCTGGGTTGGGCTGGGTGAGGCTGGGTGAGGCTGGGCTGGGCTGTGCTGGGCTGGGCTGGGCTGGGCTGGGCTGGGTGAGGCTGGGCTGGGCTGGGTGAGGCTGGGCTGGGCTGGGCTGGGCTGGGTGAGGCTGGGCTGGGCTGGGCTGGGTGAGGCTGGGCTGGGTTGGGCTGGGCTGGGTGAGGCAGGGCTGGGCTGGGCTGGGCTGGGTGAGGCTGCGCTGGGCTGGGCTGGGTGAGGCTGGGCTGGGCTGGGCTGGGCTGGGTGAGGCTGCGCTGGGCTGGGCTGGGTGAGGCTGGGTGAGGCTGGGCTGGGCTGGGCTGGGCTGGGCTGGGCTGGGCTGGGTGAGGCTGGGCTGGGCTGGGTGAGGCTGGGCTGGGCTGGGTGAGGCTGGGCTGGGCTGGGCTGGGTGAGGCTGGGCTGGGCTGGGCTGGGCTGGGTGAGGCTGGGCTGGGTGAGGCTGGGCTGGGTGAGGCTGGGCTGGGCTGGGCTGGGCTGGGCTGGGCTGGGCTGGGTGAGCCTGGGCAGGGCTGGGCTGGGTGAGGCTGGGCTGCGCTGGGCTGGGCTGGGTGAGGCTGGGCTGGGCTGGGCTGGGCTGGGCTGGGCTGGGCTGGGTGAGGCTGGGCTGGGCTGGGCTGGGTGAGGCTGGGCTGGGCTGGGCTGGGCTGGGCTGGGCTGGGCTGGGCTGGGTGAGGCTGGGCTGGGCTGGGTGAGGCTGGGCTGGGTGAGGCTGGGGCTGGGCTGGGCTGGGCTGGGTGAGGCTGGGCTGGGCTGGGCTGGGTGAGGCTGGGCTGGGCTGGGCTGGGTGAGGCTGGGCTGGGCTGGGTGAGGCTGGGCTGGGCTGGGCTGGGCTGGGTGAGGCTGGGCTGGGTGAGGCTGGGCTGGGCTTGGCTTGGCTGGGTGAGGCTGGGCTGGGCTGGGCTGGGCTGGGCTGGGCTGGGCTGGGTGAGGCTGGGCTGGGTGAGGCTGGGCTGGGTGAGGCTGGGCTGGGCTGGGCTGGGCTGGGCTGGGTGAGGCTGGGCTGGGTGAGGCTGGGTGAGGCTGGGCTGGGCTGGGCTGGGCTGGGTGAGGCTGGGCTGGGTGAGGCTGGGCTGGGCTGGGTGAGGCTGGGTGAGGCTGGGCTGGGCTGGGCTGGGCTGGGTGAGGCTGGGTGAGGCTGGGCTGGACTGGGTGAGGCTGGGCTGGGCTGGGCTGGGCTGGGTGAGGCTGGGCTGGGCTGGGCTGGGCTGGGTGAGGCTGGGCTGGGCTGGGCTGGGCTGGGTGAGGCTGGGCTGGGTGAGGCTGGGCTGGTTGAGGCTGGGTGAGGCTGGGCTGGGCTGGGCTGGGTGAGGCTGGGCTGGGCTGGGCTGGGTGAGGCTGGGCTGGGCTGGGCTGGGCTGGGTGAGGCTGGGCTGGGTGAGGCTGGGCTGGGCTGGGCTGGGCTGGGCTGGGTGAGGCTGGGCTGGGTGAGGCTGGGTGAGGCTGGGCTGGGCTGGGCTGGGCTGGGTGAGGCTGGGCTGGGTGAGGCTGGGCTGGGCTGGGTGAGGCTGGGTGAGGCTGGGCTGGGCTGGGCTGGGCTGGGTGAGGCTGGGTGAGGCTGGGCTGGGCTGGGTGAGGCTGGGCTGGGCTGGGCTGGGTTGGGTGAGGCTGGGCTGGGCTGGGCTGGGCTGGGTGAGGCTGGGCTGGGCTGGGCTGGGCTGGGTGAGGCTGGGCTGGGTGAGGCTGGGCTGGGTGAGGCTGGGTGAGGCTGGGCTGGGCTGGGTGAGGCTGGGCTGGGTGAGGCTGGGCTGGGTGAGGCTGGGCTGGGCTGGGCTGGGCTGGGCTGGGCTGCGCTGGGTGAGGCTGGGCTGGGCTGGGCTGGGCTGGGCTGTGTGAGGCTGGGCTGGGTGAGGCTGGGCTGGGCTGGGCTGGGCTGGGTGAGGCTGGGCTGGGTGAGGCTGGGATGGGTGAGGCTGGGCTGGGTAAGGCTGGGCTGGGTGAGGCTGGGCTGGGCTGGGCTGGGCTGGGTGAGGCTGGGCTGGGCTGGGCTGGGCTGGGCTGGGCTGGGCTGGGCTGGGCTGGGTGAGGCTGGGCTGAGCTGGGTGAGGCTGGGCTGGGCTGGGTGAGGCTGGGCTGGGTTGGGCTGGGCTGGGTGAGGCTGGGTGAGGCTGGGCTGGGCTGGGCTGGGTGAGGCTGGGTGAGGCTGGGCTGGGCTGGGCTGGGTGAGGCTGGGTGAGGCTGGGCTGGGCTGGGCTGGGTGAGGCTGGGTGAGGCTGGGCTGGGCTGGGCTGGTTGAGGCTGGGCTGGGCTGGGCTGGGTGAGGCTGGGTGAGGCTGGGCTGGGCTGGGCTGGGTGAGGCTGAGTGAGGCTGGGCTGGGCTGGGCTGGGCTGGGCTGGGCTGGGCTGGGCTGGGCTGGGTGAGGCTGGGTGCGGCTGGGCTGGGCTGGGCTGGGCTGGGTGAGGCTGGGCTGGGTGAGGCTGGGCTGGGCTGGGCTGGGTGAGGCTGGGTGAGGCTGTGCTGGGTGAGGCTGGGCTGGGCTGGGCTGGGCTGGGTGAGGCTGGGCTGGGCAGGGCTGGGTGAGGCTGGGCTGAGCTGGGCTGGGCTGGGCTGGGTGAGGCTGGGCTGGGTGAGGCTGGGCTGGGTGAGGCTGGGCTGGGCTGGGCTGGGCTGGGTGAGGCTGGGCTGGGTGAGGCTGGGCTGGGCTGGGTGAGGCTGGGCTGGGCTGGGTGAGGCTGGGCTGGGTGAGGCTGGGCTGGGTGAGGCTGGGCTGGGCTGGGCTGGGTGAGGCTGGGTGAGGCTGGGCTGGGCTGGGCTGGGCTGGGCTGGGTGAGGCTGGGCTGGGCTGGGTGAGGCTGGGTGAGGCTGGGCTGGGCTGGGCTGGGCTGGGTGAGGCTGGGCTGGGCTGGGCTGGGCTGGGTGAGGCTTGGCTGGGTGAGGCTGGGCTGGGTGAGGCTGGGCTGGGTGAGCCTGGGCTGGGCTGGGCTGGGCTGGGCTGGGCTGGGCTGGGCTGGGTGAGGCTGGACTGGGCTGGGCTGGGTGAGGCTGGGCTGGGCTGGGCTGGGCTGGGCTGGGTGAGGCTGGGCTGGGCTGGGTGAGGCTGGGCTGGGCTGGGTGAGGCTGGGCTGGGTTGGGCTGGGCTGGGTGAGGCTGGGTAAGGCTGGGCGGGGCTGGGCTGGGTGAGGCTGGGTGAGACTGGGCTGGGCTGGGCTGGGTGAGGCTGGGTGAGGCTGGGCTGGGCTGGGCTGGGTGAGGCTGGGTGAGGCTGGGCTGGGCTGGGCTGGGTGAGGCTGGGCTGGGCTGGGCTGGGCTGGGTGAGGCTGGGCTGGGCTGGGCTGGGCTGGGTGAGGCTGGGCTGGGCTGGGCTGGGTGAGGCTGGGCTGGGCTGGGCTGGGCTGGGCTGGGTGAGGCTGGGCTGGGTGAGGCTGGGCTGGGCTGGGTGAGGCTGGGCTGGGCTGGGCTGGGCTGGGTGAGGCTGGGCTGGGCTGGGCTGGGCTGGGCTGGGCTGGGTGAGGCTGGGCTGGGCTGGGTGAGGCTGGGCTGGGCTGGGCTGGGCTGGGCTGGGCTGGGTGAGGCTGGGTGAGGCTGGGCTGGGCTGGGCTGGGCTGGGTGAGGCTGGGCTGGGCTGGGCTGGGCTGGGCTGGGCTGGGCTGGGTGAGGCTGGGCTGGGCTGGGTGAGGCTGGGCTGGGTGAGGCTGGGCTGGGCTGGGCTGGGCTGGGTGAGGCTGGGCTGGGCTGGGCTGGGCTGGGCTGGGCTGGGTGAGGCTGTGCTGGGCTGGGCTGGGCTGGGCTGGGCTGGGCTGGGTGAGGCTGGGTGAGGCTGGGCTGGGCTGGGCTGGGCTGGGCTGGGTGAGGCTGGGCTGGGCTGGGCTGGGTGAGGCTGGGCTGGGCTGGGTGAGGCTGGGCTGGGTGAGGCTGGGCTGGGCTGGGCTGGGCTGGGGCTGGGCTGAGTGAGGCTGGGCTGGGTGAGGCTGGGATGGGCTGGGCTGGGTGAGGCTGGGCTGGTTGAGGCTGGGCTGGGCTGGGCTGGACTGGGCTGGGCTGGGCAGGGCTGGGCTGGGTGAGGCTGGGCTGGGCTGGGCTGGGTGAGTCTGGGCTGGGCTGGGCTGGGCTGGGCTGGGCTGGGCTGGGTGAGGCTGGGCTGGGTGAGGCTGGGCTGGGCTGGGCTGGGCTGGGCTGGGTGAGGCTGGGCTGGGCTGGGCTGGGCTGGGCTGGGTGAGGCTGGGCTGGGTGAGTCTGGGCTGGGCTGGGTGAGGCTGGGCTGGGCTGGGTGAGGCTGGGCTGGTTGAGGCTGGGCTGGGCTGGGCTGGGCTGGGTGAGGCTGGGCTGGGTGAGGCTGGGCTGGGCTGGGTGAGGCTGGGCTGGGTGAGGCTGGGCTGGGTGAGGCTGGGATGGGCTGGGCTGGGCTGGGTGAGGCTGCGTGAGGCTGGGCTGGGTGAGGCTGGGCTGGGCTGGGCTGGTTGAGGCTGGGCTAGGCTGGGTGAGGCTGGGCTGGGCTGGGCTGGGCTGCGCTGGGCTGGGTGAGGCTGGGCTGGGCGGGGCTGGGTGAGGCTGGGCTGGGTGTGGCTGGGCTGGGCTGGGTGAGGCTGGGCTGGGCTGGGTGAGGCTGGGCTGGGTGAGGCTGGGCTGGGCTGGGTGAGGCTGGGCTGGGTGAGGCTGGGCGGGGCTGGGCTGGGCTGGGTGAGGCTGGGCTGGGTGAGGCTGGGCTGGGTGAGGCTGGGCTGGGCTGGGTGAGGCTGGGCTGGGCTGGGCTGGGTGAGGCTGGGCTGGGTGAGGATGGGCTGGGCTGGGCTGGGTGAGGATGGGCTGGGCTGGGCTGGGTGAGGCTGGGCTGGGCTGGGTGAGGCTGGGCTGGGCTGGGCTGGGTGAGGCTGGGATGGGCTGGGCTGGGTGAGGCTGGGCTGGGTGAGGCTGGGCTGGGCTGGGCTGGGCTGGGCTGGGCTGGGCTGGGCTGGGCTGGGCTGGGCTGGGTGAGGCTGGGCTGGGTGAGGGTGGCTGGGCTGGGCTGGGCTGGGTGAGGCTGGGCTGGGTGGGGCTGGGCTGGGCTAGGTGAGGCTGGGCTGGGCTGGGTGAGGCTGGGCTGGGCTGGGTGAGGCTGGGCTGGGCTGGGCTGGGCTGGGCTGGGTGAGTCTGGGCTGGGCTGGGTGAGGCTGGGCTGGGCTGGGTGAGGCTGGGCTGGGTGAGGCTGGGCTGGGCTGGGCTGGGTGAGGCTGGGCTGGGTGAGGCTGGGCTGGGCTGGGTGAGGCTGGGCTGGGTGAGGCTGGGCAGGGCTGGGCTGGGATGGGCTGGGCTGGGCTGGGTGAGGCTGGGCTGGGTGAGGCTGGGCTGGGCTGGGCTGGGCTGGGCTGGGCTGGGCTGGGCTGGGTGAGGCTGGGCTGGGCTGGGTGAGGCTGGGCTGGGTGAGGCTGGGCTGTTTGAGGCTGGGCTGGGCAGGGCTGGGCTGGGCTGGGCTGGGCTGGGTGAGGCTGGGCTGGGCTGGGCTGGGCTGGGCTGGGCTGGGCTGGGCTGGGCTGGGCTGGGTGAAGCTGGGCTGGGTGAGGCTGGGCTGGGCTGGGCTGGGCTGGGTGAGGCTGGGCTGGGTGAGGCTGGACTGGGCTGGGCTGGGCTGGGCTGTGTGAGGCTGGGCTGGGCTGGGCTGGGTGAGGCTGGGCTGGGCTGGGCTGGGTGAGGCTGGGCTGGGCTGGGTGAGGCTGGGCTGGGTGAGGCTGGGCTGGGCTGGGTGAGGCTGGGCTGGGCTGGGCTGGGCTGGGCTGGGCTGGGCTGTGCTGGGTGCGGCTGGGCTGGGCTGGGTGAGGCTGGGCTGGGCTGGGTGAGGATGGGCTGGGTGAGGCTGGGCTGGGCTGGGTGGGTGAGGCTGGGCTGGGTGAGGCTGGGCTGGGCTGGGCTGGTTGAGGCTGGGCTGGGCTGGGTGAGGCTGGGCTGGGTGAGGCTGGGCAGGGCTGGGCTGGGCTGGGATGGGCTGGGCTGGGTGAAGCTGGGCTGGGTGAGGCTGGGCTGGGTGAGGCTGGGCTGGGCTGGGTGAGGCTGGGCTGGGCTGGGCTGGGCTGGGCTGGGTGAGGCTGGGCTGGGCTGGGCTGGGCTGGGCTGGGCTGGGTGAGGCTGGGCTGGGCTGGGCTGGGCTGGGCTGGGCTGGGCTGGGCTGGGCTGGGCTGGGTGAGGCTGGGCTGGGTGAGGCTGGGCTGGGCTGGGCTGGGCTGGGTGAGGCTGGGCTGGGTGAGGCTGGGCTGGGCTGGGTGAGGCTGGGCTGGGTGAGGCTGGGATTTGTGAGGCTGGGCTGGGCTGGGCTGGGCTGGGCTGGGCTGGGTGAGGCTGGGCTGGGCTGGGCTGGGCTGGGCTGGGTGAGGCTGGGCTGGTTGAGGCTGGGCTGGGTGAGGCTGGGCTGGGCTGGGTGAGGCTGGGTTGGGCTGGGTGAGGCTGGGTGAGGCTGGGCTGGGTGAGGCTGGGCTGGGCTGGGCTGGGCTGGGCTGGGCTGGGTGAGGCTGGGCTGGGCTGGGCTAGGTGAGGCTGGGCTGGGCTGGGCTGGGTGAGGCTGGGCTGGGTGAGGCTGGGCTGGGCTGGGCTGGGTGAGGCTGGGCTGGGCTGGGCTGGGTGAGGCTGGGCTGGGCTGGGTGAGGCTGGGTGAGGCTGGGCTGGGCTGGGCTGGGTGAGGCTGGGCTGGGCTGGGCTGGGTGAGGCTGGGCTGGGCTGGGTGAGGCTGGGTGAGGCTGGGCTGGGCTGGGCTGGGTGAGGCTGGGCTGGGCTGGGCTGGGCAGGGCTGGGTGAGGCTGGGCTGGGTGAGGCTGGGCTGGGCTGGGCTGGGCTGGGAGAGGCTGGGCTGGGTGAGGCTGGGCTGGGCTGGGTGAGGCTGGGCTGGGTGAGGCTGGGCTGGGCTGGGTGAGGCTGGGCTGGGCTGGGCTGGGCTGGGTGAGGCTGGGCTGGGCTGGGCTGGGTGAGGCTGGGTGAGGCTGGGCTGGGTGAGGCTGGGCTGGGTGAGGCTGGGCTGGGCTGGGCTGGGTGAGGCTGGGTGAGGCTGGGCTGGGCTGGGCTCGGCTGGGTGAGGCTGGGCTGGGCTGGGTGAGGCTGGGCTGGGTGAGACTGGGCTGGGCTGGGCTGGGCTGGGTGAGGCTGGGCTGGGCTGGGCTGGGCTGGGCTGGGTGAGGCTGGGCTGGGCTGGGCTGGGCTGGGCGGGGCTGGGTGAGGCTGGGCTGGGCTGAGCTGGGCTGGGCTGGGCTGGGCTGGGTGAGGCTGGGCTGGGCTGGGCTGGGTGAGGCTGGGCTGGGCTGGGCTGGGCTGGGTGAGGCTGGGCTGTGCTGGGTGAGGCTGGGCTGGGCTGGGCTGGGCTGGGCTGGGCTGGGTGAGGCTGGGCTGGGTGAGGCTGGGCTGGGCTGGGCTGGGCTGGGTTGGGCTGGGCTGGGTGAGGCTGGGCTGGGTTAGGCTGGGCTGGGCTGGGTGAGGCTGGGCTGGGCTGGGCTGGGCTGGGCTGGGCTGGGCTGGGTGAGGCTGGGCTGGGCTGGGCTGGGCTGGGCTGGGCTGGGCTGGGTGAGGCTGGGCTGGGCTGGGCTGGGCTGGGCTGGGCTGGGCTGGGTGAGGCTGGGCTGGGTGAGGCTGGGCTGGGCTGGGCTGGGCTGGGCTGGGCTGGGTGAGGCTGGGCTGGGCTGGGTGAGGCTGGGTTGGGCTGGGCTGGGCTGGGTGAGGCTGGGCTGGGCTGGGCTGGGTGAGGCTGGGCTGGGCTGGGCTGGGTGAGGCTGGGCTGGGCTGGGCTGGGCTGGGTGAGGCTGGGCTGGGCTGGGTGAGGCTGGGCTGGGCTGGGCTGGGCTGGGTGAGGCTGGGCTGGGCTGGGCTGGGCTGGGTGAGGCTGGGCTGGGTGAGGCTGGGCTTGGCTGGGCTGGGCTGGGCTGGGCTGGGCTGGGTGAGGCTGGGCAGGGTGAGGCTGGGCTGGGCTGGGTGAGGCTGGGCTGGGCTGGGCTGGGCTGGGTGAGGCTGGGCTGGGCTGGGCTGGGCTGGGTGAGGCTGGGCTGGGTGAGGCTGGGCTGGGCTGGGTGAGGCTGGGCTGGGCTGGGCTGGGTGAGGCTGGGCTGGGTGAGGCTGGGCTGGGCTGGGCTGGGCTGGGCTGGGTGAGGCTGGGCTGGGCTGGGCTGGGTGAGTCTGGGCTGGGAGAGGCTGGGCTGGGCTGGGCTGGGCTGGGCTGGGTGAGGCTGGGCTGGGCTGGGCTGGGTGAGGCTGGGCTGGGTGAGGCTGGGCTGGGCTGGGCTGGGCTGGGCTGGGTGAGGCTGGGCTGGGTGAGGCTGGGCTGGGCTGGGCTGGGCTGGGGTGGGTGAGGCTGGGCTGGGCTGAGTGAGGCTGGGCTGGGCTGGGCTGGGCTGGGCTGGGCTGGGCTGGGTGAGGCTGGGCTGGGCTGGGCTGGGCTGGGCTGGGCTGGGCTGGGCTGGGCTGGGCTGGGTGAGGCTGGGCTGGGCTGGGCTGGGCTGGGCTGGGCTGGGCTGGGTGAGGCTGGGTGAGGCTGGGCTGGGCTGGGCTGGGTGAGGCTGGGTGAGGCTGGGTGAGGCTGGGCTGGGCTGGGCTGGGTGAGGCTGGGCTGGGCTGGGTGAGGCTGGGCTGGGTGAGGCTGGGTGAGGCTGGGCTGGGCTGGGTGAGGCTGGGCTGGGCTGGGCTGTGCTGGGTGAGGCTGGGCTGGGCTGGGCTGGGCTGGGTGAGGCTGGGCTGGGCTGGGCTGGGCTGGGCTGGGCTGGGCTGGGTGAGGCTGGGTGAGGCTGGGCGGTGCTGGGCTGGGTGAGGCTGGGTGAGGCTGGGTGAGGCTGGGCTGGGCTGGGCTGGGTGAGGCTGGGCTGGGCTGGGTGAGGCTGGGCTGGGCTGGGTGAGGCTGGGTGAGGCTGGGCTGGGCTGGGTGAGGCTGGGCTGGGCTGGGCTGGGTGAGGCTGGGCTGTGTGAGGCTGGGCTGGGCTGGGCTGGGCTGGGCTGGGCTGGGCTGGGCTGGGCTGGGTGAGGCTGGGCTGGGCTGGGCTGGGCCGGGCTGGGTGAGGCTGGGCTGGGCTGGGCTTGGCTGGGTGAGGCTGGGCTGGGCTTGGTGAGGCTGGGCTGGGCTGGGCTGGGCTGGGTGAGGCTGGGCTGGGCTGGGCTGGGCTGGGTGAGGCTGGGCTGGGTGAGGCTGGGCTGGGTGAGGCTGGGCTGGGCTGGGCTGGGCTGGGCTGGGTGAGGCTGGGCTGGGTGAGGCTGGGCTGGGCTGGGTGAGGCTGGGCTGGGCTGGGCTGGGCTGGGTGAGGCTGGGCTGGGCTGGGCTGGGCTGGGTGAGGCTGGGCTGGGTGAGGCTGGGCTGGGCTGGGTGAGGCTGGGCTGGGCTGGGCTGGGTGAGGCTGGGCTGGGCTGGGCTGGGTGAGGCTGGGCTGGGTGAGGCTGGGCTGGGCTGGGCTGGGCTGGGCTGGGTGAGGCTGGGCTGGGCTGGGTGAGGCTGGGCTGGGTGAGGCTGGGTGAGGCTGGTCTGGGCTGGGTGAGGCTGGGCTGGGCTGGGCTGGGCTGGGTGAGGCTGGGCTGGGCTGGGCTGGGCTGGGTGAGGCTGGGTTGGGCTGGGCTGGGATGGGCTGGGCTGGGCTGGGCTGGGCTGGGCTGGGCTGGGTGAGGCTGGGCTGGGCTGGGCTGGGCTGGGCTGGGCTGGGCTGGGCTGGGTGAGGCTGGGCTGGGCTGGGCTGGGCTGGGCTGGGCTGGGCTGGGCTGGGCTGGGCTGGGTGAGGCTGGGCTGGGTGAGGCTGGGCTGGGCTGGGCTGGGCTGGGCTGGGCTGGGCTGGGTGAGGCTGGGTGAGGCTGGGCTGGGCTGGGCTGGGTGAGGCTGGGCTGGGCTGGGTGAGGCTGGGCTGGGTGAGGCTGGGTGAGGCTGGGCTGGGCTGGGTGAGGCTGGGCTGGGCTGGGCTGGGCCGGGTGAGGCTGGGCTGGGCTGGGCTGGGCTGGGTGAGGCTGGGCTGGGCTGGGCTGGGCTGGGCTGGGCTGGGTGAGGCTGGGTGAGGCTGGGCTGGGCTGGGCTGGGTGAGGCTGGGTGAGGCTGGGTGAGGCTGGGCTGGGCTGGGCTGGGTGAGGCTGGGCTGGGCTGGGTGAGGCTGGGAGAGGCTGGGCTGGGCTGGGTGAGGCTGGGATGGGTGAGGCTGGGCTGGGCTGGGCTGGGCTGGGCTGGGCTGGGCTGGGCTGGGTGAGCTGGGCTGGGCTGGGCTGGGCCGGGCTGGGTGAGGCTGGGCTGGGCTGGGCTGGGCTGGGTGAGGCTGGGCTGGGCTGAGTGAGGCTGGGCTGGGCTGGGCTGGGCTGGGCTGGGTGAGGCTGGGCTGGGCTGGGCTGGGCTGGGTGAGGCTGGGCTGGGTGAGGCTGGGCTGGGTGAGGCTGGGCTGGGCTGGGCTGGGCTGCGCTGGGCTGGGTGAGGCTGGGTGAGGCTGGGCTGGGCTGGGCTGCGCTGGGTGAGGCTGGGCTGGGCTGGGCTGGGCTGGGCTGGGCTGGGCTGGGTGAGGCTGGGCTGGGCTGGGTGAGGCTGGGCTGGGCTGTGCTGGTCTGGGTGAGGCTGGGCTGGGTGAGGCTGGGCTGGGCTGGGTGAGGCTGGGCTGGGCTGGGCTGGGCTGGGTGAGGCTGGGTGAGGCTGGGCTGGGCTGGGCTGGGCTGGGTGAGGCTGGGCTGGGCTGGGCTGGGCTGGGTGAGGCTGGGCTGGGTTGGGTGAGGCTGGGCTGGGTGAGGCTGGGCTGGGCTGGGCTGGGCTGGGTGAGGCTGGGCTGGGCTGGGCTGGGCTGGGCTGGGTGAGGCTGGGCTGGGCTGGGCTGGGCTGGGCTGGGCTGGGCTGGGTGAGGCTGGGTGAGGCTGGGCTGGGCTGGGCTGGGCTGGGCTGGGCTGGGCTGGGTGAGGCTGGGCTGGGTGAGGCTGGGCTGGGCTGGGCTGGGCTGGGCTGGGCTGGGTGAGGCTGGGCTGGGTGAGGCTGGGCTGGGTGAGGCTGGGCTGGGCTGGGCTGGGCTGGGCTGGGCTGGGCTGGGCTGGGCTGGGTGAGGCTGGGCTGGGCTGGGTGAGGCTGGGCTGTGCTGGGTGAGGCTGGGCTGTGCTGGGTGAGGCTGGGCTGGGCTGGGCTGGGTGAGGCTGGGCTGGGCTGGGTGAGGCTGGGCTGTGCTGGGTGAGGCTGGGCTGGGTGAGGCTGGGCTGGGCTGGCTGTGCTGGGCTGGGCTGGGCTGGGTGAGGCTGGGCTGGGCTGGGCTGGGCTGGGCTGGGCTGGGTGAGGCTGGGCTGGGCTGGGTGAGGCTGGGCTGGGCTGGGCTGGGCTGGGCTGGGCTGGGTGAGGCTGGGTGAGGCTGGGCTGGGCTGGGCTGGGCTGGGTGAGGCTGGGCTGGGCTGGGCTGGGCTGGGTGAGGCTGGGCTGGGCTGGGTGAGGCTGGGCTGGGTGAGGCTGGGCTGGGCTGGGCTGGGCTGGGTGAGGCTGGGCTGGGCTGGGCTGGGCTGGGCTGGGCTGGGTGAGGCTGGGCTGGGCTGGGCTGGGCTGGGCTGGGCTGGGCTGGGTGAGGCTGGGTGAGGCTGGGCTGGGCTGGGCTGGGCTGGGCTGGGCTGGGCTGGGTGAGGCTGGGCTGGGTGAGGCTGGGCTGGGCTGGGCAGGGCTGGGCTGGGCTGGGTGAGGCTGGGCTGGGTGAGGCTGGGCTGGGTGAGGGCTGGGCTGGGCTGGGCTGGGCTGGGCTGGGCTGGGCTGGGCTGGGCTGGGTGAGGCTGGGCTGGGCTGGGTGAGGCTGGGCTGTGCTGGGTGAGGCTGGGCTGTGCTGGGTGAGGCTGGGCTGGGCTGGGCTGGGTGAGGCTGGGCTGGGCTGGGTGAGGCTGGGCTGTGCTGGGTGAGGCTGGGCTGGGTGAGGCTGGGCTGGGCTGGGCTGGGCTGGGCTGGGCTGGGTGAGGCTGGGCTGGGCTGGGCTGGGCTGGGCTGGGCTGGGTGAGGCTGGGCTGGGCTGGGCTGGGTGAGGCTGGGCTGGGCTGGGCTGGGCTGGGCTGGGCTGGGCTGGGCTGGGCTGGGCTGGGTGAGGCTGGGCTGGGCTGGGCTGGGCTGGGCTGGGCTGGGGTGGGCTGGGTGAGGCTGGGCTTGGCTGGGCTGGGCTGGGTGAGGCTGGGCTGGGTGAGGCTGGGCTGGGTGAGGCTGAGCTGGGCTGGGCTGGGCTGGGCTGGGCTGGGTGAGGGTGGGCTGGGCTGGGCTGGGTGAGGCTGGGCTGGACTGGGCTGGGTGAGGCTGGGCTGGGCTGGGTGAGGCTGGGCTGGGTGAGGCTGCGCTGGGTGAGGCTGGGCTGGGCTGGGTGAGGCTGGGCTGGGCTGGGCTGGGCTGGGCTGGGCTGGGCTGGGCTGGGCTGGGCTGGGTGAGGCTGGGCTGGGCTGGGCTGGGCTGGGCTGGGCTGGGTGAGGCTGGGCTGGGCTGGGTGAGGCTGGGCTGGGTGAGGCTGGGCTGGGCTGGGCTGGGCTGGGCTGGGCTGAGTGAGGCTGTGCTGGGTGAGGCTGGGCTGGGCTGGGCTAGGCTGGGCTGGGCTGGGTGAGGCTGGGCTGGGCTGGGTGAGGCTGGGCTGTGCTGGGTGAGGCTGGGCTGTGCTGGGTGAGGCTGGGCTGGGCTGGGCTGGGTGAGGCTGGGCTGGGCTGGGTGAGGCTGGGCTGTGCTGGGTGAGGCTGGGCTGGGTGAGGCTGGGCTGGGCTGGGCTGGGCTGGGCTGGGCTGGGTGAGGCTGGGCTGGGCTGGGCTGGGCTGGGCTGGGCTGGGTGAGGCTGGGCTGGGCTGGGCTGGGTGAGGCTGGGCTGGGCTGGGCTGGGCTGGGCTGGGCTGGGCTGGGCTGGGCTGGGCTGGGTGAGGCTGGGCTGGGCTGGGCTGGGCTGGGCTGGGCTGGGGTGGGCTGGGTGAGGCTGGGCTTGGCTGGGCTGGGCTGGGTGAGGCTGGGCTGGGTGAGGCTGGGCTGGGTGAGGCTGAGCTGGGCTGGGCTGGGCTGGGCTGGGCTGGGTGAGGGTGGGCTGGGCTGGGCTGGGTGAGGCTGGGCTGGACTGGGCTGGGTGAGGCTGGGCTGGGCTGGGTGAGGCTGGGCTGGGTGAGGCTGCGCTGGGTGAGGCTGGGCTGGGCTGGGTGAGGCTGGGCTGGGCTGGGCTGGGCTGGGCTGGGCTGGGTGAGGCTGGGCTGGGCTGGGCTGGGCTGGGCTGGGCTGGGTGAGGCTGGGCTGGGCTGGGTGAGGCTGGGCTGGGTGAGGCTGGGCTGGGCTGGGCTGGGCTGGGCTGGGCTGAGTGAGGCTGTGCTGGGTGAGGCTGGGCTGGGCTGGGCTGGGTGAGGCTGGGCTGGGTGAGGCTGGGCTGGGCTGGGCTGGACTGGGCTGGGCTGGGCTGGGCTGGGCTGGGTGAGGCTGGGCTGGGCTGGGCTGGGTGAGTCTGGGCTGGGCTGGGCTGGGCTGGGCTGGGCTGGGCTGGGCTGGGTGAGGCTGGGCTGGGTGAGGCTGGGCTGGGCTGGGCTGGGCTGGGCTGGGTGAGGCTGGGCTGGGCTGGGCTGGGCTGGTTTGGGTGAGGCTGGGCTGGGCTGGGCTGGGTGAGGCTGGGCTGGGCTGGGCTGGGCTGGGCTGGGTGAGGCTGGGCTGGGTGAGGCTGGGCTGGGCTGGGTGAGGCTGGGCTGGGCTGGGTGAGGCTGGGCTGGTTGAGGCTGGGCTGGGCTGGGCTGGGCTGGGTGAGGCTGGGTGAGGCTGGGCTGGGTGAGGCTGGGCTGGGTGAGGCTGGGCTGGGCTGGGCTGGGCTGGGTGAGGCTGCGTGAGGCTGGGCTGGGTGAGGCTGTGCTGGGCTGGGCTGGTTGAGGCTGGGCTAGGCTGGGTGAGGCTGGGCTGGGCTGGGCTGGGCTGCGCTGGGCTGGGTGAGGCTGGGCTGGGCTGGGCTGGGTGAGGCTGGGCTGGGTGAGGCTGGGCTGGGCTGGGTGAGGCTGGGCTGGGCTGGGTGAGGCTGGGCTGGGTGAGTTTGGGCTGGGCTGGGTGAGGCTGGGCTGGGTGAGGCTGGGCTGGGTGAGGCTGGGCTGGGCTGGGTGAGGCTGGGCTGGGCTGGGCTGGGTGAGGCTGGGCTGGGTGAGGCTGGGCTGGGCTGGGCTGGGTGAGGCTGGGCTGGGCTGGGTGAGGCTGGGCTGGTCTGGGCTGGGTGAGGCTGGGCTGGGCTGGGCTGGGCTGGGCTGGGCTGGGTGAGGCTGGGCTGGGCTGGGCTGGGCTGGGCTGGGTGAGGCTGGGTGAGGCTGGGCTGGGCTGGGCTGGGTGAGGCTGGGTGAGGCTGGGTGAGGCTGGGCTGGGCTGGGCTGGGTGAGGCTGGGCTGGGCTGGGTGAGGCTGGGCTGGGCTGGGTGAGGCTGGGTGAGGCTGGGCTGGGCTGGGTGAGGCTGGGCTGGGCTGGGCTGGGTGAGGCTGGGCTGTGTGAGGCTGGGCTGGGCTGGGCTGGGCTGGGCTGGGCTGGGCTGGGCTGGGTGAGGCTGGGCTGGGCTGGGGTGGGGCCGGGCTGGGTGAGGCTGGGCTGGGCTGGGCTTGGCTGGGTGAGGCTGGGCTGGGCTTGGTGAGGCTGGGCTGGGCTGGGCTGGGCTGGGTGAGGCTGGGCTGGGCTGGGCTGGGCTTGGTGAGGCTGGGCTGGGTGAGGCTGGGCTGGGTGAGGCTGGGCTGGGCTGGGCTGGGCTGGGCTGGGTGAGGCTGGGCTGGGTGAGGCTGGGCTGGGCTGGGTGAGGCTGGGCTGGGCTGGGCTGGGCTGGGTGAGGCTGGGCTGGGCTGGGCTGGGCTGGGTGAGGCTGGGCTGGGTGAGGCTGGGCTGGCTGGGTGAGGCTGGGCTGGGCTGGGCTGGGTGAGGCTGGGCTGGGCTGGGCTGGGTGAGGCTGGGCTGGGTGAGGCTGGGCTGGGCTGGGCTGGGCTGGGCTGGGTGAGGCTTGGCTGGGCTGGGTGAGGCTGGGCTGGGTGAGGCTGGGTGAGGCTGGTCTGGGCTGGGTGAGGCTGGGCTGGGCTGGGCTGGGCTGGGTGAGGCTGGGCTGGGCTGGGCTGGGCTGGGTGAGGCTGGGTTGGGCTGGGCTGGGATGGGCTGGGCTGGGCTGGGCTGGGCTGGGCTGGGCTGGGTGAGGCTGGGCTGGGCTGGGCTGGGGCTGGGCTGGGCTGGGCTGGGTGAGGCTGGGCTGGGCTGGGCTGGGCTGGGCTGGGCTGGGCTGGGCTGGGTGAGGCTGGGCTGGGTGAGGCTGGGCTGGGCTGGGCTGGGCTGGGCTGGGCTGTGCTGGGTGAGGCTGGGTGAGGCTGGGCTGGGCTGGGCTGGGTGAGGCTGGGCTGGGCTGGGTGAGGCTGGGCTGGGTGAGGCTGGGTGAGGCTGGGCTGGGCTGGGTGAGGCTGGGCTGGGCTGGGCTGGGCCGGGTGAGGCTGGGCTGGGCTGGGCTGGGCTGGGTGAGGCTGGGCTGGGCTGGGCTGGGCTGGGCTGGGCTGGGTGAGGCTGGGTGAGGCTGGGCTGGGCTGGGCTGGGTGAGGCTGGGTGAGGCTGGGTGAGGCTGGGCTGGGCTGGGCTGGGTGAGGCTGGGCTGGGCTGGGTGAGGCTGGGTGAGGCTGGGCTGGGCTGGGTGAGGCTGGGATGGGTGAGGCTGGGCTGGGCTGGGCTGGGCTGGGCTGGGCTGGGCTGGGCTGGTGAGCTGGGCTGGGCTGGGCTGGGCCGGGCTGGGTGAGGCTGGGGACTGGCTGGGGCTGGCTGGGTGAGGCTGGGCTGGGCTGAGTGAGGCTGGGCTGGGCTGGCTGGGCTGGGCTGGGTGAGGCTGGGCTGGGTGAGGCTGGCTGGGCTGGGTGAGGCTGGGCTGGGCTGTGCTGGCCTGGGGTGAGGCTGGGCTGGGGAGGCTGGGCTGGGCTGGTGAGGCTGCCTGGGCTGGGCTGGGCTGGGTGAGGCTGGGCTGGGCTGGGCTGGCTGGGCTGGGCTGGGTGAGGGCTGGGCTGGGCTGGGTGAGGCTGGCTGGGCTGGGCTGGGGCTGGCTGGGCTGGGTGAGGCTGGGTGAGGCTGGGCTGGCTGGGCTGGGCTGGGTGAGGCTGGGCTGGCTGGGCTGGGGCTGGGTGAGGCTGGGCTGGGCTGGGTGAGGCTGGGCTGGGTGAGGCTGGGCTGGCTGGGCTGGCTGGGTGAGGCTGGGCTGGCTGGGCTGGGCTGGGCTGGGCTGGGTGAGGCTGGGCTGGGCTGGGCTGGGCTGGCTGGGCTGGGCTGGGGGGAGGCTGGTGATGGCTGGGCTGGGCTGGGCTGGGCTGGGGCTGGGCTGGGCTGGTGAGGCTGGGCTGGGGTGAGGCTGGGCTGGGCTGGGGCTGGGGCTGGGCTGGGCTGGGTGAGGCTGGGCTGGGTGGAGGCTGGGCTGGGTGAGCTGGGCTGGGCTGGGCTGGGCGGGCTGGGCTGGGCTGGGCTGGCTGGGTGAGGCTGGGGGCTGGGCTGGGGGAGCCTGGGCTGTGCTGGGTGGAGGCTGGGCTGTGCTGGGTGAGGCAGGGCTGGGCTGGGCTGGGTGAGGCTGGGCTTGGCTGGTGAGCTGGGCTGTGCGGGTGAGGCTGGGGCTGGTGAGGCTGGGTTGGGCTGGCTGGGGCTGGGCTGGGCTGGGTGAGGCTGGCTGTGGCTGGGCTGGGCTGGGCTGGGCGTGGGCTGGGCTGGGGCTGGGCTGGGGTGAGGCTGGCTGGTGCTGGGCTGGGCTGGGCTGGGGCTGGGCTGGGCTGGGCTGGGCTGGGTGAGGCTGGGCTGGGGCTGGGCTGGCTGGGCTGGGCTGGGTGGGCTGGGTGAGGCTGGGCTGGGCTGGGCTGGGCTGGTGAGGCTGGGCTGGGTGAGGCTGGGCTGGGTGAGGCTGGGCTGGGCTGGGCTGGGCTGGCTGGGCTGGGTGAGGCTGGGCTGGGCTGGCTGGGTGAGGCTGGGCTGGGCTGGCTGGGTGAGGCTGGCTGGGCTGGGTGAGGCTGGCTGGGTGAGGCTGGGCTGGGTGAGGCTGGGCTGGGCTGTGGGTGAGGCTGGGCTGGGCTGGGCTGGGCTGGGCTGGGCTGGGCTGGCTGGGCTGGGTGAGGCTGGCTGGGCTGGGGCTGGGCTGGGCTGGGCTGGGTGAGGCTGGGCTGGCTGGGCTGGGAGGCTGGGCTGGGTGAGGCTGGGCTGGGCTGGGCTGGGCTGGGCTGGCTGGGTGAGGCTGGTGCTGGGTGAGGCTGGGCTGGGTTGGGCTGGGTGAGGCTGGGCTGGG